>NW_017306718.1:936220-968760 GCF_000935625.1 Nanorana parkeri | reverse complement strand
TTTTTTTTTACGGCAGCAGAACAGCCGGACAATAGAAAACTGTTGGGCGGAGCTAGCTGTCACTAGTAGCTCCGCACAATCGTTTTCTATTTACTTTTTTTTACTTTTTTAACTATTTTTCTGTTCTGCTCGGTCCCTCTGAGGGACCAAGCAGAACAGCTGAGCCAAATGCTGCTCAGCGGCAAGGCCTCGGCTGTACAAGGCTGAAGTGAATAGACGAACAGTGTTCGGCTCACTTCACTTGGGGTCGGTTGTTCACTTGGCTTCCCTCAGCAGCTTAGTGAATAGACACCATAGGGTTTGTATAGCATCTTTACCTAAGCATGACAATGCTCAACAAGAGGAATTCAACTGTTTTCAATGGCCTCTGTTGTGTTGCTTGTCGCCAGCCGCATGAAGCTTGAAAAAGTACCTGAGCTTCTTTTGTGGCAGAGTTGAGCATTTTGGCCTCATAGACTGTAATAGGAGCACCTGAAAAAACCCTTGAAAAACAAATTTTTCAACTGCGCCCATTTGGGGCCAAAAATGCATGATTCTGGCCCAAAAGAAGCCTTAGGTATTTTTGTGAGCTTCGTGATTTTGCTCCTCTTCTGCAAATTGAAAAACTAGCAAAATAAAAAAGCCTCTAAGTTACCAGTTTACTCTAATGCTTAGGTGTGAATGGAGCCTAAAACCCATGAATAAAAAAAGCAACCTTGCCAACATTGGGATATTTTAGTTAAACAAATAAAAGAGGTTAACTTGATATATAGAAAAGGGGGTTATTCACAAAGCTAGCCGAAGGATCAGCAATAGCTCCGGCTGCCTGATCTCTTTGATTCAGTAGAACCGAAGAGCTGCTGTACGGACTATTTACTATAGCCCGTACAGCTCACGAAGTTGCCCGAGCGGCTCGGTCGAGCCGAATGGAAAAGGCTTCCGCTGGACTGAGCCGAGGTGAAAGCCAAAGGGGGCCGAACGGCCGGCCATTGGTCGGCTAAAAGCCTGCTGCTGACAGCTGGGCGGAGCCAGCCATCATCTCACAGCTGGCTCCGGCCACTTGTAATGACAGATCAGCGTCCCCTGGTTACCGGGTAACTGCCATTACAATGAGAGCTCAGCGGAGCCTGGCCTTCATATCACTGCCGGCTCTGCTCAGGGGACGCGGAACTGTCATTACAATGAGAGCTGACCCGAAGCCATCCGAACCAAGCTGATGTAGGGCTGATTTTAGCCGATGTACGGCCGAAATCAGCTGTACAAGTCTGAAGTGAATAGCCGAACAGCGTTCTGCTCACTTAAGGTCGGTTATTCACTCGACTTCCTTCGGAAGCTTTGTGAATAACCCCAAAAGTATTATAATTGTATGTGTACACAGCAAGCCATATTTCCTCATTCCATACTTAGGAAGTGTTTTCTGCTTTGCAGTGGGACACAGTGGTTGGGCTTTACTATTCTTTCTCACACTGACAATCAATGTACACCCTGTCAGGCTGATATCGGATCTTAACAACTATTAACCAGGACTTTTGAATAAAGCTTAGACAAATACAGAAGTCTCCAATAATAGCTTAAATGATAACTCTTTAAAAATATACTATACTTTCCCTTCAAACCATTTTTAGCATTCTTTTAAGCAGTAACTAAATTTGCCTTGATATCCGTGTAGTAACATACTCAGCTGCACTTAAGCTGGCTATACACTAATAGATTTCTTTTGTTCAGCCCGCTGGGTATGGCATTCTGACAGCCTGCATCCACCACTGTCAAAATACCTGAACAGTGACTGTAGCTGATTGGCTGCAGTCATTGTTCGGCCAACACATTGATCATCCACAAGAGCAGCCAGTGTATGGCCAAAGTTTAGGTAAGGGAGGATCAGGGCTCTGTTGTTTGCATTGGGTTTTCTGCTTACAGTGGAGGAGAGCAAACAAATTAAGTTATTATTGTGTTTCTGCTCCTTCATTATCCAATGAGAAAAACTATGATGGGTCCTAAACCAAGCTGCATTGCATAACTGCAGAGTAATCTGTTGTGGATGTCTGAGACCTGGCTGTGGTGTCTAACTACAGAGATTTACATATTCTGTGGCAGGTAAAACAGTTGAGTATTTCTGTCTTGAGAGTCTAACTTTAAAGATGCAAATTTGTCTTGAAATTATTTTCCTAATTCTTCAACCTCTTTTTCACATTGGTATAACATCGGGAACATGACTGATTGCTATGCCAACTCATCTACCATTGTATTCAGTTTTACAGGAAATCCATTCAAGCCCAAAATACAAACACACAAAATCTGGAGAGCAGGAGAAGCTCTATACCTGACATTTGTCCGATCCGTGGCCGTTTGCTGATTTATGATTTCACCTCCACGACTTGCAACAGATTGCAATAATTTCTTCTGTTCAGCAAGTTCCTGTTCCAGTTCCTAGTACATAATATACAAAAACACGGATTACCTTTCCATTGACTAAGCAATCTACAACCCAAAGGATAGTCCGTCAAAGCATAAAAAGGTGCTTTTAAAGTGCATCTACACCTAAATACAGTTGCTGGTGGTAAGATTTTAAAGTATTATTAATACTCTTTTAAAGGCTGGCTGTTTTTTGTGGGTTTTTTTAACTTTTATTTATGGAATGATTTTTTTTAAAGACAGAGTTGCTTTAAGGTCAGGGTTTTGAGGGGTTACATTTTTGTTATTAGGGAGAAAGTTGAGAGTTAAAGGCTCATTTTAGGGATTAGGTTAAAGTGTATATAAAATGCAATTTTTTTAGGCAGAACTCCAGGGACATGATTTATTAGCCCTTGCAGTGGGGGAAAATAACAAAGTTATACTCACTTGATCCTCTGAGCCAACTGGCTGTGACAGCACTCCCTCCAGCCTGTCTCCTCCTCTGCTGCAGCAAGGGTATGTTCCTCTACGTCCTCAGGTCCTATACACTGTGTATAGCACGTGATAACTCACGGCCCTTAGACCGCTGCAGCAAAGGGGTAGAGAGGCTCCAAGAGCAAGCTAGCTCTGAGGATCGAGTGAGAATAACATTGTTATTTTCCCCCAGACCAAAACTAACAGTTAACCTTTGCAGTGTGGGGTAGCCCCACTGCAATGGTTAATAATAATTTCACCGGAGTTCTTGTTTAAGATTTGGATAGAGTAGGTAAGTGTTTGACCCTCTGTCAAGTTTTTATAGCAGTACGTGTCCACGCTGGGGATATTAGCTCTATGTGCCCTGGTGATCACTGTTGCCAAGACAAAAGTGAAGGAAATCCAAGATTTTTATGTTAATAATTGTTAATAAAGTAAGAGGTGAGGAAATTCCTCCAATGGGGACACATGTTCCTGCAACAACTTTCCTGTTGAGTCTACAGTACAGGAAGTGAAGGTAAATCTCTCCAGTGGGGCACAGACAGCTGAGATTTACCTTAGGATTTAGTACTTTGCAGGCTATTTATTGTCTTACAGCCTAAGTACAATAACACTGCCACTCTGTAGTGTTTATAGTGTCCTTTAATTGTGCTACTTATATGTAATAAATTATATCATTATCCCTTTGTTTTAAGAAAAAAGCCAGGTTTTCCAGTACTTACTTTCTGCTTCTGAAGACTATTCTGCTTCTGCAGTGAGCGAGTTGTACGCGTTTGCACCAGCCATTCTTGGACACTGGGACTTTGTGACGATGACAGCTCTGCCTCTGATTCTTCCTTTTCATGAAATGTCCCCTGTATGATGAAAAATTAAATGACAGCAGTAATATGACTGGCTCTTCTCAATATCACACAACTGTCTTTCATAACCTTCATATAAAATGGTTAACTAGTTTACAGTTTCCTGCTTCTGTGTACACAGCAGATCTATTCTTTCATACCAGAGTACAATGTATTTTGCTATGTGGTCATTTTATAAAGTTACAAAAATCAGGTATAAGGTTTTAGAGCCGTAATTGTGTTACATCTAAAAATAACTGCAGTACTAGTTACATCACTATTTTTGACGATACACATAGACACATAATTACTCCAATCCAATTAGTATGGTGCTCCTATAGTGAATGTGCCATTAGGTATTGTGTCTGACTTTTCAAGCAGGTCTGTCATAGTCTAAGCAAGGTAATCTCTAGCCTCTCCTACCAGTGTCACGTCAGATATCTGATTTAGACTTTGTGACGTCAATGAAGCAGAGACAAACTAGATCAGCTTTAATTAACTGGTAAGGAGCGGTTCAAATAGCTTACCATCAACAGTTAAAGCAGCAAAATAAAAGACATACTTCACTAGAGAAACACTTGATAGATAGAATTAACTTTAAAAATAAAATGTGAAATAGAATCATCTTCTAAAATCAGGTCACATGATCCTCCTTCCTATTTAAAAAAAAGATGCAGCCTAGGAGGATGGTGGCTGCATTGGCTGAAGTTGGTAACATTATGTAGTTGCATAACACTAAGGCCGCAGTTACTGTTCATGCATTCTGACAGTGGCAGGTACTGGCTGTCAGAATACAATAACTGCAAAAAAAGATTCATCCACAAATACTGCTTAGTGTGGATGGAGGAATTTGTTGTTTTTTTGTATTATTGGCGAATGGTCAGTTTAATAGGAGATTTGACCAGCAAAACTCTATTGCACCCGCCTACTGCTGCTGTCAATCAGCAGAGGTGGACCTGAAGTTCTCCATCAGGTCCACCTCTGCTGATTGACAGCAGCAGTGGGCGGGTGCAGTAGCCAGCCTACTATTGGCTATTGTAATTTGAAATGGCCAATAGCAGCCCAGCTATTCATTCCTATGCTATTTGTTGTGTTTTTATTTCTTTACTCTGACGGCAGCCTGCGGCAGCTGTCATAATAATTGAAGAAAAAAACATAGCAGGGGAATCAGCAGATAACAGGAGCTAATGCTTCCCCTGTTATCTGAGGGTTTTTTTCTTTGTATTCAGACAGCAGCCACAAAAAAAATAAACAGGGAATTGGCCGATATCAGGGGGGAGACAGGCTAGGATTGGTCAGGGCATTTTTTTTATTTTTAAATGGAGGTCCCTCCTAACATTGGTTTGGGAGGAGGACCCCATGCTGTGTTTTTTCATTTGTTTACATATTGCGGAGAGAACAGTCTGCTTCGGCAGACTGTTCTCCCCGCTTCGGCTGTGAGTTAAACTCAGTCGAGCCGAAGCATATGCGTTCGGCTCGGCTGAGCCCTTCGACTGCCTTCGGCTGCTGTAGGGCCATTGTAAATAGCCTGTACAGCGGCCTTTCGATTCCACTGAACTGAAGGGCTCCTGCAGTCGAATCGAGCCGAAGGATTAGCCGAAGGTTCGGCTTTTCCCCTAGCTGCCTCTCCTCACTCTCTCTCTATTCTCCCCAAAAATTTTTTAGTGGCGCTAGAGTGTTCGGGTTTCACTTGAAGAAAAGGTGGCAACCCTAGGCTTAATGCTTCGGCTCCTTAGTGAATAACCCTCTATATGTAACATTATAACAACAACCATTTCCTAGAGGTGGATGTTTACTGTGTTAACTATGCAATCTAAGTCAGCATTCCAACAACAATGAAAGCTGCGTCTGCATAGGCCTACCGGAGTCTTACTACACAATACTATGACTACCTATCTAAACACCAATAGACAAATGAGCATCTAACACTTGTAGTCAGTGAAGGTTATTCACTAACATTACATCTAGGTGCACATTTTATGCCAGCCAATCAATGCTTAGATTTTGTAATTTTAGCTAGATAATAAATTATGAGCCAAATATGTTAAAGATAATGAAGTGTGCTGGGCAAAACATGTTGTCTTAAATAACTATCATGTGCAATAATATGTGAGTTTATAAAAAAGCTAGAGGACTAAAGAAGGAATTAACCATCAAACCAAACAATGTAGGCAAACATTGAATGGGGGAATCTGCACATATACCTGCATCTAGGACTGACTTAGGACTCAGCTATAATGATCTTTTTGTGCCAAAATTATAGATTTTCCTCAGAGACAACTAACAAACATGTCTGAAAATAGTGATCTGTATGGCAAATAGCATGTGTTATAGCTTTGTCAATTGAGCCTTTAGATTGTCATCTATTTTACTTTAAAAGCAATAATGTAACCATTTCAAAATATATATTAAAAAAGAAGCCTTTATGGGCAAAGATTGATTTACTGAGAAAATCTATAAACAAAGGAATCAGATCTTTAAAATGATTGTTTGGTAAATGGATATTTGATCACAAATAGAATAAAGAGAATTTGGAAAGGAATGTGTTAAGAATGTTTCAGCTTGCACAGCACACCCCAAGAACAAGAAAAATCAAACAGCAAGCAGACCCCAAACTAGAAAAACAGACACATTACATGTTCTGCTTTCTTGTGTGCTTTCATCTCTCCCCATGCTAGCTTAGCCTATGGAACAAACAAAACATAAAAGCACTGTTAAAGTAATACGGTAGATCTCCAAAAGCATGGGAACACATAGCATTTGTTTGTACCACACTCACTGCAATGTACAATGTGCAGGTTAACGTGTCATTTATAAAAGAATTGTAACGGTGTTACTGGCATTGTGTGACAGTTCTTAATTGCATCTGGCTGCAACTAAAACATGAGAAGCTAATTTATTATATCGTTTCACGTGGAAAACCTAAAAGTAATCATAAATCAAATACTGATTCTTGATAAAAATATCTTTTGCAATTCCAAAAAAAGAATGTAAGGGTTGTGAATTGATTTATCGCTGCTATGTTGGCTAAACACATTATTTGACTTAAGTCAAGTAAATGCTAGGAATTTTAAGCCAATAAAAGGATTACAAATCAGTCCAGAAATATCTGGACTACCTGGCTAGAAACCTGACTAGAAGCATGGCCATGGCAGCTTTTCTAACGTGGGTAACATAAGAAGAATATAATAAAGTATTAGTGTAATGAATTATTTCCTCAAGAAATAATAAATCATTCCTATAAACACTATTATATTAGGCTAAACTACCTGGATGCTTATCTGCTTGTCCTGAAGCACTCTCTGAAGTTCCAAGAGGCTGCCCTTCAAAGTCCTCAGTTTCATTGCCAACTGTTCGGCCTCTTCCTTAGTCTGGGCCTTCCCTTCTATGAGTAAGTTCTCACTGTGTACAGAAAGTTCCGACAAAGCCACCACTTTCTGTTCGATTTCCAAAAGCATGTTCTGCAGCAGTGAAAACAAAGAAGCAAATTCAAACATTTTATGAAATTAGGCACTCCGGCATCACTGTTACATCGATGGCAAAGCCTTTGTCACAGAAACAAATCCACTTCAAATGGAGAGTCATTTTTGTTTATCAGAGATTGATCAGCAAGGTTTTCTCTTGAATCCAGTAAATGGCAAATCTATCAAAGAAATAGTCTTGCATGTGCCATTATTCTTCAAGTCTAGTCATTATTAGACCTCAGCTCTTTGCTCTCTGTCTTGTTTTCTACAAATGAGCCATGTGCTGTATGGATAAGCTTTTGGCTTCAAACGTTTGTGAATGACTCTGAGTATAGCTGCATAATCCTCTTTACAGATTGACCTGTATAAACACATCCTTACAGGATATCCTTCCATGAACTGCTCCAGTAATGTGTAACTTCACAGACAGTTTTATTTATAGAAGAATCCTCATTTACCTTATTCAGGGGATCATATAAAACAGATGAGTGTAAACTGTAAGCAACAGGTAATGTGCTTCTACAGCAGCCTGTTTATTTGTGTGCCCTTTGTATGTTTCCCTCCTGTTGGTGCTAATTAGTATAAATACAGTCCTTAGCTAGACGCTTCCTGCTCCATGCTGTTCAATATAGTTCACTTTCTACTGCAGAAAGGGGGCTTAGACATGTTATTGCTTTTTACAACCCAAAAAGACTGGAAAATCATTTTTGAATTGCATTTTTCTGAAGTAAATCTATGTTGGATTCAACTTCTGTGTCCTATCATAGAGTTAACCTGCCCGTGGATTGTGCCAAGTCAGCAAGTGGCCATACTGTCCACACATACTGGGTTTAGGGAGGTATATCACTGCATGTAGCAGCATTTGCAAAAGAACAGTAAGAAGATGTTTAAAGTCTTCTACAAACTATGCTCTATCTGCTGGGAACATTCACCTGTGCCTCAGGAAGAATATGGTCTTTGTCTGCATTAAAATTGACCCAAGCTCAAGCGCTTTGCAGTTCAGGAAACCAGCGAACTGCTGTGATTGCTCACCACCATTGCAACCATTTGGCAGTTATGTACTTCCTAGTCCATAAGCTGTGGTCAAATGGTTTAGAAGGGCCAATAATTTATTTTTTTATGTGCCAGGCCCCTTCCTATAACAGGCAGCAGATTAAAACCTAAGGAGCATATTTATAAAGCAGTGAACGTGGCAATAACCAAAAAATTCCGGCTGGGGAGTCTTCCTGGCGAATGTGTTTTAATATAGAGTGAACAATTTACCACCAGTGAATGTTTGGTGAATATCACAGTCAATGCTTTATAAATATCCCCTTACGTGCAATGTTGTTTAAAAGAAAATAAGTACATGCATTTTGCGTTTTACTACACTTGGCATTGAATCAGAAAATCAGGAGAGGAGCTTTAAAGGCACAGGACAGCATTACCCTGCTTAAAGCTGTAGCTGCATGGATTACAGCATTGCTTCATAAATGTCCAGCTTCTGATGAGGTGCAGTGTATTCAAACTAAGTTCAATAGGTAATCTGCGTCTGGAGGAAGTGACACAGAGCACCCTCTTTAAACCCTCTTCCTGACTCTGGTGAAAATAAGAGTGCTGTAGTTCCTGTGATGATGTCACTGGGGCTAAGAAGCACATTTCTGCTATTCCTGTAGTGCATCATAAGCAAATATGTACATGAAGCAGATACACTTCTTGGCCTGTCTAAGAATTTTTAATGTCTCTTAAAATAGAGAGTTCTGAACAATATTATATCTGTGACACGTTATACCTGGCAATCAATAAGTTGTGCCTCCATATCCATAGGCTCTTCAAAGGCACGCAATACATTTTCCAAGGTAGACCTGGCCCCCAGCACCCAGTGATTCAGTTCATCTGCTTCACTGCGGTATCTCTGCAGAGCTTGTTCATGGCGTTGTTCTTCCAGCTGTTCATTCAGTTTTTCCTAATGACACAATTTGTTTAACTTTCCTGTCATTGTGCTTAAAACATGCATTTCTGCTGAAGGAAACTAGCACTCAATCAATGTAACCATGCACAATATTCTTTTGATTTCCCCACAAGTAATATACAGTATAGTACTACAGTAAACTCCTTATCCGGCATTCGAGCAACCGACACTCTCAAGTAACTGGCAAAACAAATTAAGGACATAATATGTCCTCAATTTTTTTTGCTGGTTTCTTAATAAACACAAAAAAAATGTTGTTTGCTTGGTGCACACTAAAAAAAAAAAAATATTTGTTTACATTCTGTGTTTACATTTTTCTGCAGACCACATCTAGATTCTGCTGTCGGCAGCAGAATGTAAACAATGGGGAGCAATAGCCACCCAGCTATTTGCTATTTCAAATTGCAATAGCCAATAGCTTAGCAGGCTGGCTGCTGTACCCGCCAACTGAGCTGGGGAGCAGACCAGAGAGAGAACTTTCTCTCTAAGGTCCGCTGCTCTGCTCAGTGGGTGGGGTTTCAATAGCCAGCCTGCTATTGGCTATTGCAATTTGAAATAGCCTTTATCATTTCAGCAGTCTGGCTATTGCTCCCAGCTGCTTACATTCACCTGTCGGCTGCTGAAGAATGGGGGGGGGGCATGGGGGGGGAGGTTGCTTGAGAGTTACTATTAACCCTCAAACCACCAGAAACTACAGTTATCCGGCACCTACCGATCCCCGTGGGTGCTGGATAACTGGGAGTTTACTGTATTAAGATTATAATTAAAATCTACAGTTTATTTTTAATGTTTAGGCAGAAAGTTGTTCATTTATCATGGCATAAAGGACACGGTGATGATCAGGTCTGTGTACACTATCTGTTATAGAAATGTGGTAGCTCATAAATTAATTTAAATCAATTTGAATAATTTAGTATGCATACATTTTGTTTTCGCTTGTGTTGATGAGTTGCATAGTTGTATGACAGCAAAATTATTTCAAAATGTTTAGCAATAAGAATGGCGATTTCTATTTCAGTATATATCCGTTTTACAGAAATACTATACATGCACTGGTAGGAAAAAAAAATATAAAAAACAGATTACCCTATTTATACAGTCTTAAAGCAATATTCAGTGATAAGTGCATATACACAATATTTTCTTTAAATAACTTGACTGCTGTCTGTACCTCCAAGAGTTGCCGTTTTCCTGAGGCCTTCATTCTGATGGTGGCCATTCTTTCAGCCAAGACAGTCAGCGTTGATTGCACAGCTAACTGATCAGCAGCTTCTGAATCCAGAGATTCAGATACTAGCTCATCTGCAAAGGAAGCTTGCAACTTGCTGATCTCTTCCTGCAACATTAAAATCTCATCCATAAGAGCCTGGAGAGAAATATAAAAATGTATTATATACACCTGGGTTTTCAAGTTTTGGCTTAAAATAGGTAGCACGTGATAACTAATGCATAAAGCTAGACTTTAGATATGTATCATAAATTGGCAGATCTCTTACTGAAAACAGTGCATAAGGGATCTGGACATTTTCACTGGAGCTGAGCAGTCATCAGCAATCTTCTCACTAACTTGGTTAATTAAGGTGCATTCCCTTTTATCCACAGACAAGAGTAATATTGGAAAATGTCAACATGGAGATTTTCCAGCACATCAGAATAACTGTGTATATGATAATATACACTTCTAAAGCTCCCATTCTAGATACCTATACTGATTGATCACTGCAAGGAATACAGACGTGTTTAATTTGTTGATTAGATTATCAAAAGTTAGCAACAAGTAATGTAATGACCCACCTATAAACAAATAAGAAAAGGACGAAGGCTTGGATTTGTGGAAGGGCAACTGAGGCCATAGCCTAAGGCAGCAACATTTGTTGGGGTTGTTGGGCTGCCTATTTAATTATTACCTTATCAATTGTTTTCTCTATTTACAAAAAAATATGTATGAGTTACAACTTAACTTTGCGCAAGGGGTTAATGGTACGAGTTGGGTTAAGGCCGGGGTCAGGGGATATCGAGTAAGGTTAGATTTAATGCTATGTTTTTGTGGCAAAAGATAAAAATCACGTTTCGGGTTAAGTTAAAGTTTCAGTTAGGTTTTAGGGAAAGTTTTAGGGGTCTATTCACTAAGCTGCTGAGGGCAGCCGAGTGAATGACCGACCGACCCCAAGTGAAGTGAGCCGAACACTGTTCGGCTATTCACTCCAGGCTTGTATGGCTGATTTGTATGCCTGAAATCGGCTGAAATCAGCTGTACATCGGCTTGCTTCGCATGGCTTCGATTCGGCCGAACATGTTAAGTTCTACTGAACCGAAGGGGTCCTGGGGCCGAAGCTAGCCGAAGAATCGGCCGAGGCTATGTCTAGATCCTTCGGCTGCTTCGTGAATAGACCCCTTAGTGTTGGGAAGAGGAGTTAGGCGATAAATAACTAATTATGGTTTAGTTAAGTTTTAGGGCCCTGGTGAAGGAAAGGTGACATGGATAGGTTAAGGTTATGGGTCAAAGGATGTGTAAGTGCGAGGGGGTCATTTTACTTGTTTCCAGTGCTGAAAACCAAGCACTAAGGGGTCTATTCACAAAGCTGCCGAAGGATCTAGCCGTAGCTTTGGCTGATACTTCGGCTAGCATCGGCCCCAGGACCCCTTTGGTTCAGTAGAACCGAAGGGCTGCTGTACGGGCTATTCACTGTAGCCCGTACAGCTCCCGAAGTTGGCCAAGCGGCTCAGTCGAGCCGAAGGCATATGCTTTGGCTCGACTGAACCGAGGTGAAAGCCGAGGCTGGCCGAACAGCCGACCATTGGCCTGCCGACAGCCTGCTACTGACAGATGGGCGGAGCCAGCCGTCATCTCACGGCTGGCTCCGGCCACTTGCATGCAGAGACAGATCAGCGTCCCTGGTTACCAGGTAACCAGGGACGCTGATCTGTCAGTACACTGAGAACCTGTCAGAGCCGCCGTGATATCACAGTGTGTAATGACAGTTCAGCATCCCCTGGTTACCTAGTGACCAGGGGATGCTGAACTGTCATGAGTTTGTCGAAGCCAGCGGTGATATCACCGCTGGCTCTGCTAAGCTCTCATTGGTCCCGGCCAATAGAAAAAACAGTTGGGCGGAGCGAGCTGTCACTGCTAGCTCCACCCAATCGTTTTCTACTTTTTTTTACAGTTTTTCTATTGTGCTCGGTACCACTGAGGTACCGAGCAGAATAGCCGAGCCGAATGCCACTCGGCGGCATTCAGCTATTCACTCACTGCTGTTCAGCCTCTATGAGAATAGGCCAAACAGCAGCGAGTAGCCTGCCGGAGGTTCGGCTCAGCCGATCCAGATGTTGGATCAGCTGAGTCGAACTCCTTCTGCACCAAACCCAGCCGCAGCAAGCCGATGTACGGCTGATTTCAGTCGGTGTACGGCTGAAATCAGCCGTGCAAGCCTGAAGTGAATAGCCGAACAGCGTTCGGCTCACTTCACTTCGGGTTGGTTATTCACATGGCTGCCCTCGGCAGCTTTGTGAATATACCCATAAGTAAAATAACAGTGTACCATTATTTTTCATATTATTGTATGGCATTTTGTAACCACAGAGCTCTGTAGGCACAGTAAATTATTCTACACACAATCAATATATAGCAGATTACCTGGTGTTCAGCCATCTGACTTTCAGGCGTCTTGCTAGGCTCCAAACTCTCATTTAATTTAACTTCAACTGCCTCCATTTTAGTGGAAATGGATTGAAGAGAATCTTGGTACCTTTGTTGTCGTTCAAGAGCCTCATATAATGTGCGTTGCTTTTCACTAATCTAATAGAGACAGATCAAAGCAGAATTTACTAAAACATAACTAAAGATAGTAGCACAGGTGACCTTAAAATCCACCATAAACAATTTGTAATAAATAATTTATGATTGCAAAAAAAAACACAAGTAGAACGGGACAGAAAAAACACATTTAGATACAGTATCTGCAGCCCCCAAAAAAGCAGATGTGTTTTGGCTTTGTATACTGGGAACAGTTCACACACAGTCCAATCTGCCTGCAACCTATGCAAGTATGTGCACCTCAAGAATCCCTCCCTTCCACTGAGTTGTATAACAGAAAAACCACAATAAGTATACCCTTGCTTATAGTACCATTTTTTGCAGTTTAGAAAGGTCTTGCCCTTCAAAATCACTGAAGCTATTATTTCTGAGCAGGATGTAAGGAATTGGAATTCAGAGGCAGTGTGAAGAAAAAACATGCCCAAATATTACATATTTTTGCATTCACTCACTTGAGTGTTCATTGGGTTTGAGAAAATGTAATTTTGCACATTCCATCCCATGTTGTGTAAGAGTTAGTGTTTGCTTTTAACTTTGAACACATACATTTGGCTTAAGATTAAGATGAAAACCTACCACATTCTTCAGCGTCTCCCAAGAACGCTGTAGATCATCTAATTTGGCGTTAGCAGCTGTCTCTATTCCTGACTCATACATCTCTTGCGGAGAAGCTCTATTAGGATGGATCTTGGCAGCATCTGTCTGCAACTGTTCAGCAGATAAGGCCTGGTAATAAGCAATGTCCTAAGAGCATGAAGGATAACACAGTACTTTCAACAGAAAATGTAACACAAGCATGCATACAAATTTCGGTAACTGCGATATATGTTGTTACCTTGAATATAAAAAAACTATGGTTATGTTTTATCAACACAAACACCTGTAACAATTCAAAGAAATTCTGAAGTGTTAAACAAACAAAACAAAAAACGTTGGTGCCAATGACTAACCCAGATAGCAAGGATAACTTGCTACAAACTTGTGATAGGGTTAAATTGTAATTCTTGTTAACTTGCTGCCCACATTCCTGGCAAGTTGTAGACTTGCAGAACACTTGCAGTACAAGTTCTAGTTGACACTTTTGAATTTGTAGCAAATTTGCTTGGCAAGTCTACAGCAAAGTCTCCTGCAAGTCTTGGCAAGAGCTCTGCAAGCTCACTGGTCTGAAGCCTTGCAATGTAGACTTGCTGTAATTGTGCAACAAAATTGTGAAGCTTGGCAAGTCTGCAATAGTTTAGCAAGTCATTTTCAAACTTGCAGCTCAATTGCTTGCTATCTGGGAAACTAGTCCTGTATTTTTGTTTTATTTTGTGCGCTGAGATTGATGTTACTGGACCACAAGTAGCCTGGTATGATCTACATATAATGTACCTTAAAATTATGCAATGCACCTTAAGAGAATGTAAAAAATATATTATTTGGATGTAAAGCACCTAAAGTGTCTTAGTGTCATGTAAAAACCACATATGAATATGTGTGTATGGATAGATACATAGATCTATCTATCTATATATCTATCTATATATATCTATATAGATCTATATATATCTATATATATAGATCTATATAGATATATAGATCTATATATATACACATACACATATCTACACACACACACACACACAGTATAATCTCTGACAAACAGCCACAGTGGACCCCAAGGAAAACACTGAGTATATGTGGCAATAATGTATCTATGGGACCAATGGGAGAGACAGAATAGAAGACAAGGAAACAATTTCTGTCTTATAGATGCTCTTGAGTCTGGCCTGGGGAAGAGTAGGTGGGCTCCCTGGCAATCACTCCATTAAAGGGTTTGCATATAGCTGTGGGTTCAAGTGCCTGAACATTGGGAGGCTCTTGGGATGCTTCCTCTGAATTGAAGTGAAAGCACAAACAATGTTATCTTCCTCCTGTGTAACTGCTGTAAGAATATGGATTTGGGCACTGTTAGCAATTCTGTGATTTCGCACCTAAACAATAACGAGCAGACACCTCTGCCCCTGACAACATTAACCTTATCCCTAAACAGCACTTAAGAGACACCTGTGTATGCAACTCAAAGACCCTTGCTACTAAACAGCACTACAGAGCAGAGCAGACACCTTTCTCTACAACTCCAGGACCCTCACTACAGCATAGAGTAGCCACTTCTGTCTCCCACTCCCTTGCTCCTAAACAGCACTACAGAGCAGAGCAGACACCTTTCTCTACAACTCCAGGACCCTCACTACAGCATAGAGTAGCCACTTCTGTCTCCCACTCCCTTGCTCCTAAACAGCACTAAGTACACATCTCTGAGTTCAGCTCCATGTACCCCACTCCTAAACAGCACAGAGTAGACACTTCTGTCACCAACTTCAATGTCCTCACCCCTAAACAGAACAGAGTAGATACATCTGTCTCCAACCCCCTTGGTCCTAAACATCAATTAGTAGACATCTCTAAGTCCCCCACTCTTAAGTAGACACTTCTGTCTCCAACTCCACATCCATCACTTCCAAACAGCAACGTGCAGACAACACTTTCCTCTATGCCACAAATGCTATGCCAAAAACAACATTTTATCCAGACTCCCCATAGACTCCTATTATAATCTTCAACTGTATTTATCCGAAAAAATGCCTAAATTAACATCACTGTCTGCAGTTAGAACAGACACTTCAAGCTGTGGATCTGCAATACCAGGTTTACATAATTCTGCACTGTGGAATCACATGAAGAATCAAAGAAGCTGGGGCAGCGGGCTGCAGTTATGCTCCTGTGCACATAGTACATTATTGTACATTATATTATTCTATTTAATAGTTTGTCTCATCCTAACCATCAACCACAATATCCTTTTACATGTTTAATTCCATATACTATGTGTACTATACTATATTATACTAAGCAATATACTAGCATTAAACAGTAGACTAGACAAAGCATGTTACCTTATATGTTATTTGGTGGTCAAGAAATGTTAAAACTTTTTTAGCTATGGATAAGGAAGAAAAAAGGTGAGAAACCCTTTGATTTTTGATTGCTGTGTTTGACCCCGTTAGTGTAAATTGCAATCACTTTCTTCCCCTGTGATACCAGAACAAGTAAAAAAGGGGAACGGGCCTTACCAGAATAGAAATATAAGCACAGCAATAAAAACCTGACAAAGGTAACCTTTCTCCACTTACAAAATACCCAGTTTGAAAGAGATTTGTCATCACTTTCTGTCTCTTTGGCACAAAATTAATGAATCAGAAAGTGACATGAAGTCTAATTATGGGCGACACAGGCAGCAACAAAAACCTGCCCTAAGTTCTAACTCTTCCCTACCCTACACAAAAGTTGGGGTTTAAAAGTAAGCTTTGTTTGTGGTTTGTATCAGTCTGTTGTTTTTTTATTCTCCCCATTAACTTCTGTGTCTGATAATTTTACATGCAAACATACCTAACTCTAAAAGTACCAGTATTGCCCTCCTGCATGTCAATGGTTTAATGTACATATATTGACAGGAAAATTGGAAAGCAATAATGTTATGATGGTTTGGCTTTTGGATATTAGCATTATTTCTATTGTGTATTTCTACAGGGCAGGATCTATAACCAATTTACTGAAATTTTCTGCAATCTAACCTACAACATATTAACATAAGCAGCAACATTTTTTGGCAAAGCCAATATATCACAACCACCTTTATATTTAGCATTGTTATTTGTATATTTTTACACCAGCCTACACCATGCGTGGTACATAAACTCAATTCTGTTTCACTTTTTTCCTAGTTCAGAAACTATCCCTTGTCCCTAAGCATAATGCATATGGCAGAGTACATCCCTACTAAGGATGAGTAAAGTGGTTCTTTAACATTGTACAGAAAACACAGAAAAAACAACAAAAACAAGACAAAACAAATACAAGACAAAACATTTATTTCACAGTGAAGTGCAACACTCAGCTTTCTGTACCAAGTATCAATTTTCTTTTTAACAATCAGTAGCTACAATGTTTTGCACAAAGCATATTTTTTAATAAGATTAAAAGCAAACAACTGTGTAGTAGAAGTGTAGTAGTTAAAAGCAGTCAGTCTGATATATGGATGAACTGATATGACTGCTCTTTTGCGAAAAGCTAAACTCAGTTTTATTACAACTGTGTTATTCATTAAAATGCCATTGCTGTTATGGGACATTTTGAGACAACTACAGTTTGAACTTCAGGATCTTTTTATTTCCATGACGTTTTTGCTGGTGATCAGTAAAGATCTGGGTACCTCTGATTAGATGTCGCTTCAATGAATATCAAAGAAACCCTAAAAGTTTATAAAATTGAAACCAGTGTTGAAAAACACCTTGCCAAGTCCACAATTACCTGTATTAGTCTTCAAATGGGTCTCTGTGTACCTCTGTAGCCTACCTGGAAGGCTGTACATGGAGAGTCTTGTCTTTTGCCCAAGTCAAGAGTAAAATTGGCCATACGCTAGTAGAATAAAAACAGATTCCTCCAGTCCCACCAAATGGTATAGATGGACAAATCTCCCACTGCCAGCTATCGTACTCAGGAGTCGCTGCTGAATACCAGGACAGTTATTGGCTGCAGGCAATGTTTGTCAGCTTCATCGACCAAACTAAATTGACAAATCAACTTTTGTAGAGTGGAGGGGTGCTGACGGGGCCACCCATGGCTCTAACTTCACTCCAGGTATGGTCAGCTTAAGCCCTGCCTCCTCTTTTCAGCCCACCATTGCAGTGGACAAAAGAGGTTTTTAGCATTGGGCAGCTAAATGACAGAGTATGGGCAGAATTCAAAGTACATGTACACTCTGGGCCTAGGATTCAAGGCGGCTCCACAGGGACCCAGCAAACAATTTTAACATTGGTATTTGCGAAAAAACACAAGGTGGCTGCACTTAAGCACCAATATTACTTTAGACAAATTAGGCTGGTCAGGTTTATTCTAAAGTACACGTCTTTTTTCACCTTGTTGTATGATGACTCAGAACGACAAGAAGGTACAGAGAACTGAATGCTGCCTTTAAACAGGTAAATAGGTAGGGGGAAAATACAGCACAGTGATACCTGATTAACAGAAGCATCTGTATTAGCCACAGGTGAAGGTGAACGACAAGCCGGTGGAGAGGAAATCTCACTGTTGGTACCCTCCTCCCCTGATTCCTCAGTGACAGGTGACAAGAGAGTGTGACAGCGACCAGCGGTCATCTGACATGAAAGACCATCAGAAGAACCCCAGGAGGCAGCAAGCAGATCAGAGAAAGTAAGAGACAAGTGCACACACAAATCAACACACGTCAAAAGACAACTAATCAGCATCAGTGTCATTCATTAAGAAATATACAGTATGTTAATTGAAAACTAACATGAACAAACTTCATTTTTCACAATAAAGATATGTTTTGTACACCTGCCAAAGTAGTCTTCCTAAGACTATTTACAGGCTGGGATCTATCAATACTTTTACAACATACAGTCACAAATTTAGTTGGGCCCCTATTAAAAGGGCCCCTGCCATATACCAAACAAAAACATTTAATTGTAAACCTAGTAAAAGTAAGACATATAAAAGGTTATGGTATTGCCTTCTATTTGTAAAATCATGAGATTACATTTCTGTCTCACCTAAACAGAACTTGTCACCAATAGGCATGATATGAATATCTGCTTTTGAATTATTATAATATTGCAGGCTAACTTTTCAGAGGTTACATTATTTACTTGTATTCTTTTTCTTCTAGAGCAGAAGGATGAGGATGGAGGCTGTCCTATCTCCTGTCTGAGCCTAATGCTGATAACAGACACTAAAAAACTGTCATCAAAAAAGGTGCTCCCAGAATTGGTTAAAAAACATTATGAGGGGAATTTATGAAAGTGTTTGCACCAACATTTTTACTCGCAAAGGCCAAAAAGTCATGCTAACTAACCACAAAGTTTTATCTCTGTTATACAGCTCCTCCTGGAGGACAACTGAATAGCCCTGAAGTGCTCAGCTGACTTGAGAATATGAAGGCAAATTATCTTTGTGATACTTTAAGAAGTGCTCAGGAGCATTTCTAGGATGTGCGCCAGTCGCAAATGCTGGGTGTAAATATTGTGCAAATGCTGGGTGTAAATATCGTGCAAATGCTGGGTGTAAATATCGTGCAAATGCTGGGTGTAAATACCGTGCAAATGCTGGGTGTAAATACCGTGCAAATGCTGGGTGTAAATATCGTGCAAATGCTGGGTGTAAATATCGTGCAATTGCTGGGTGTAAATATCGTGCAAATGCTGGGTGTAAATATCGTGAAAATGCTGGGTGTAAATATCGTGAAAATGCTGGGTGTAAATACCACGCAGTTGAAAAATTATGCTAAATGTTGGAAAACATGAAGTGAGTTGCAAACATTAATATATTGCAGGAGCAACGACAGAAAAAAAGACACATAACAGCAATAACATTTTGTGGTTGCCATTAGGGATGTCCCGATACCGATGCTAACATCGGAATCGGGCCCGATACAGGGCATTTTGACAAGTACTTGTCAAAATGCCCCGATGCCCAGCGCCGAAGCTTGCACTGTTTTTTTTTTTTACCTTCCGTGGTGGCTGGGGTTGGGGTCCTCTGGGCAGGCTGTTGGAGCGTCGCGTCACTGCTGTGGGCAGAGCTCCAGGTGGGGTCTAATGTAGCCCACAGAAGTGATGCGACGCTCCTCCGCTCAGTTTTTGCCACTTTGCTAGTATTGTATTTATAATCTGATTGCAAGTGTACATTTACTTCTTCATATAGAGTAACATGTAGTTGTACTATGGATCATGATTTAACCTAATCATGTTAACATGGGAATAGGGGATAATTGAAAAATCTATTGCTGTAGTGTACTCTATATGTAGTACATGTACAGTACTAGCAGGGTATAATTGTAAATGTATTATCTGCACTGTATTAGCAGTATATACTCTATATGTACTACATATAGAGTACATATAGAGTAAACACTGCTAATACAGTGCAGACAATAGATTTACAATTATACTCTGCTAGCATGAATGGATTAAATGATCTGTATGTAGCCCTGTACTAGGGATCATTTAATCCATTCATGTTAGCAGAGGATAATTGTAAATCTATTGTTGCAGTGCACTCTATATGTACATGTACTATATACTACATATAGAATGTACTGCAACAATAGATTTACAATTCTCCCCTGGTAACATGAATAGGTTAAATCATGATCCATAGTACATAACATGTAGTTGTACTATGGATCATTTAAAGTCACCTGTCCCTTTAAGAAAAGTATCGGTAATTGGTATCGGCAAGTACATGAGGGGAAGTACTTGTACTTGAGCCTGAAAAAGTGGCATCGGGACATCCCTAGTTGCCATGACACTTTGGTCTTTGTGCCAAAACTTTCATGTTCATAAATTCCTCCCATTGATGCCATACACAACACCATAAAATGCAACCAAGGACATCTCTAAATTATTATGGTCATCCATTATTGGTGGATGAAAGAAACATTATTTCTTACAGAAATCATATAATAATAATTAAGTAATTTCATATCTGCCCAATACATTTCTGTGCAAACAAGTTGGAACTGAACATTTTTTGTTAACCTATAGTCAGTGCTTATTTTGAAAGGCCACATTGCATATTGATATGGCTGTGATACCCTTTCATAGCAAAATAAAATAATTGTAATAATAATACGAGATAGAAGACTTTGTACATTTTTAACAACGTAACCTGATATCCTAACATTTATTTTGTAAGATGTCCCTGTTGCCTAGCAATACATTTCCTACATCAGTCCTCCATTTTATACTGCACTAACAATGTCACTAGATAAATTCTTGCACGCAAGAACTAAAAATGACAACATTGAAAGTTGTGGCAATGAAAAGGGATTACTAGCTAGGAAACAAAAAAGTGACCCTGGGGAGTGAATGAATTCAATGATGTCTGGACACGGACACTCTCCAGTCACATGCCTTGGACAGTAAACAAACAGCATGCAGGAAAGATGTGCTACACTAACAAAGGAGACAATAGTGAGCTGGTTAACATTTTAAAGACAATTGGACAGCATAGAACAAAAAAAAACATAAGCTGTTTAAATTTGCATTTAACGGAAGTGTCAGTGGAATATTTTGACTAAGCATAAGCTGATTTAATCTGATAATGAATATGATTGTTATGATTTAAGAACTGTATTATAACAGAAATGTTACATAAAAGCAATCGAATATCTTTTTTGCAAGAAAGCGGCCGACATCAGTAGCTGTGCCTGTGGCTTTGTTCCTGCCTCCATGTAACGCAGCTCATACAATAGCAGATAATGTGATCAGAGGCCTTACCATAACAACTGATGGGTGAGCAGAGTGTGCAGGGAGGAGTTCAGCATCCAGTTCTTCCATTCCCTCTGTCAGTCCCTCCACTTCAGTTACCGTCAGTAACATTGTAGCATGTTTGGCTTTCATTGTTAACATCTTACACTTTGAATTCAGCGACGCTATCTGGTCCTGATAGCCCTTGATTTTCTTTGCCAGCTCCTGCGAACACATTTTTTATTTAGTCCGGCAGGGAACATAGAAAGGAACGTGAAAAAAAGAAACAAAATCAAGCTCTCATTGTGCTTCAGGCAGCCAAATAGGCTGGGTGCGTCTGGCCAATAAAATCACAGCTCATGAGCCCTGCATCATCCATCAGCAGCGGCTAAGAGGCAGGATGTTGTTGACTGTGAAAATGAACTAAGCCAGGCTGCATCTCACAATACAGGGAAACCACAGAAGTATAAAGCTGCAGCGACAAGAGGAAATGGCCGCGCAGCTTTCAGGACTGGCACATAATAAGATTCAGCAAACAGACGGAGAGGCCAAACTGGCAAGGTTCTGGTTACTTAATACAGAAAAGTATAAGCTGACCACCAGATGGCTTATGTCTTGGGCTCTGTAATGAAGTCATGTGATGACTACCAGCATAAAACATGCAACGCTCAGCTCTTGCCAAGCGTTAAACAATGACAGGAGAAGTATTGAACAATCGGGGGCAACAACTGTTAGATAAAATAATTACTATCTAAAGCATGGGCACTATACTGCTATTAACTACATACGGGCCATACAGAGAATATACATTTGATCTATGCAGTTTAAAGTGAGTCACAAAAGTTCTATATGATTTGAATTCTGTACCTTGTACATTTACACAAGAGGTGTACAGACCTAAAACTTATTATATAGGCTGTTCATACTTGCGCCCATGCATCAGCAAAATTTAAACAGCATGTCGCATTTAGAAAGCGCTTGCCAAACGTGACCATTGCAATCAATTGTGGGCATGCAGTTGCAGCGCAATATTGCAATAGAAAGTCCCCATTGAAATAAAAAGAGAAAAGAATGACATTCAACAGGCTGCAGTATTGCCTCCTGGATACCTTCTGAAAAGTGATCCACCATGGATTGCTTTTCAGGGGGTGGAGCATATTGCTCATGTGAATGAGGCCTAAACGGAAAGTTTATAGGTTGCCATGGGTAAATGCATTTTGCCCCTTATCGCCATCCACTGTATTCTCCAGTAATATTCACACACATTTATTCCAACACGTTGCATGGAGGCATTCTACACCTTTCTGTACTTTTAACAAATTACTTAGGTAACCGTTTGCCTTTCTATACAGCTATACATTGCATGTGGGCTATTTTATATCCTAGCTATTGCTATATTTACACAACAGAAGCCGTATTATAAATTAATTTTGTCTAAGGAATTACATTTATTTAAGCAGGTGATAAGACAAATGTAAATATTAGGTAGTAGAAAAAAAGCTCAGTAATATGACTGTATTGTTTGTCTAAACCAGGATTATTTGCATGGTAAAACACAGCATTTTATCGTGCATATACTGGCCACTGGGTGGCAGAGGTAAGCCACGGTGCCTTGCATTGTTATAATAATACATTGGTTTCTTTTTTTTCAGTTTGTTTCTTTTCTTAACTTTATTTAGACTGTCTACACTCTATTCATGCCTCCGCACAGCAGCACTTTACGTTGCTATTCAATGTGGTGACCTACGGTGACATCCAGTGCGCTGCGGAAAAATGCTTTAGTATAGCCAAACACATATCACACCCACGTTGTGGTGTCAATGGGGCACACAGAAAATGATTGTCTTGTATGTGCCCTAGTGGTGACTAGCGTTGTGCGAACAGGTCTTAAAGTGAACGCCATGCATTAACAGGCCCTAAAGGGAACATATAATGGTGTACAGTTGTCATACATATTTTCTTTATTATGGTCAAGACTAAAGAATACAAATGAAAACAAATATATATATTTTGTCACAAAAAAATAAATAAAATTGCATACAGAAATATGTAAGACTGATGGCAGAAAGACAGTCTGACTTTTTTTAACATCTTTCTTGGGAGTATAGAGCTATATTTAGCTGACAC
Source organism: Nanorana parkeri (assembly GCF_000935625.1). NCBI lineage: Eukaryota > Metazoa > Chordata > Amphibia > Anura > Dicroglossidae > Nanorana > Nanorana parkeri. The sequence continues at coordinate 945,409 of NW_017306718.1, read as the reverse complement.
ATGTTTAAATTCACTTACTATTCATTGACTCACTACCTATGCTTTTCCAAGCACCATTAAAGTTTATATGATTCTTCGCTCTTGTGTGAATAAGGGCTATAAAAATACAGCACCCCTGAACCTTATTTACAATCTTACTATATTTAAAAGTTTCATTACTACCCCCCAAATGAGATTTTTTTTTTAGTCATATGAAATGAGCACCCTAAATCTATTCCTTTCATATATGAACATCAGTTTACAAATGTTTCTTTGATTACAGGCCAGATATAGTGTGACAGACTGCAACAAATATGTTCTTTTTAAGACGTCAGTAAAAAAGCAATATTTCACTTGTTTATAGTTTATTAGGCACTAATTTACATTTTACGTGGTGTACTGAATATACTGCAAATGGTCTTTTGGGCACACAACTTAAATCTGGCCTTGCAAAAGGATATCTGCAAAAGTATTGGAAAAATAAAATATAATCTTCCCAAATATATAGAGCCAGTGTGGGACACGGCAGCTGTCATACGCCGGCTCTATATACTAAGGGGTCTATTCACGAAGCTGCTGAAGGATCTAGCCGTAGCTTCGGCCGATCCTTCGGCTAGCTTCGGCCCCAGGACCCCTTCAGTTCAGTAGAACCGAAGGGGTGCTGTACGGGCTATTCACAATAGCTCGTACAGCTCCCGAACTTAGCCGAGCAGCTCAGTTGAGCTGAACGCATATGCATTGGCTCGGCTGAGCCGTGCTGAAAGCCGAAACTGGCCGAGCGGCCGGCCAATGTCTGCTTCTGACAGCTTAGAAAGAGTAGGTTACCAGCACTCAGATTGATTTAAATAAGTCCTTTTTATTGGACATACGTGTCACAATAGTCAAACAGCCGACGTTTCGGGGCCACGCAGGGTCCCTTCCTCAGGGCAAAAGATGTGACCACATCTTTTGCCCTGAGGAAGGGACCCTGCGTGGCCCCGAAACGTCGGCTGTTTGACTATTGTGACACGTATGTCCAATAAAAAGGACTTATTTAAATCAATCTGAGTGCTGGTAACCTACTCTTTCTACTTTGTGCATTACACGGTGCCATCCGTGGGAGTTACTGCAAGCACCTCATCTCTACTGGCCGGGACTGCTGAAAGGTGTGCGGAGAGCACCCTCACCAATCACAACTGCTTCTGACAGCTGTCGACAGTCTGCTTCTGACAGCTGGGCGGAGCCAGCCGTGATCTTACGGCTGGCTCCGGCCACTTGCAGAGAGATCAGCGTCCCTGGTTACCTGCTAACCAGGGACACTGATGTCCAAACAGCTTACTCTCCCTGGCGCCCCGGGAGTCTCCTGCTCCCGGCCGCCAAGGAGAGAAACACTGCTGTTTCTTTTTTTTCTTTATTCTGACACGGAACGTTCAGAATAGTGAAAAAAAAAATGCGCCCGGGAGAGTTTTTTTTTTTACGGCAGGAGAGCCGCCGGACAATAGGAAACTATTGGGCGGAGCTAGCTGTCACTGCTAGCTCCGCAGAATCGTTTTCTATTTACTTTTACCTTTTTTAACTGTTTTCCCTCAGAGGGACCGAGCAGAACAGCCGAGCCGAATGCCGCTCAGCGGCATTCGGCTATTCACTCACTGCTGTTCGGCATTTATGAGAATAGACCGAACAGTAGTGAGTAGCCTGCCGGAGGGTCGACTCAGCCGATCCAGATGTTGGATCGGCTGAGTCGAACTCCTTCTGCCCTTCGGGTCAGCCGAACCAGCCTGAAGTGAATAGCCGAACAGTGTTCGGCTCACTTCCCTTCAGGTCGGTCATTCACTCGGCTGCCTACAGCAGCTTAGTGAATAGACCCCTAAAGGTCGTGACACACTGTACGCGAAGCCGTGCAGAGCGAAGCAAAGCTATCCGCCACGGAGCTTTGCGTGCAGTGTGTGAGCTGAGTGCAGTCAGATGATTGACAGCACCTTCAGCCAATCGGCTTGTCCGTAACAACCTGCCAGCTGTCGCATTGCGACGCGCTGGTTTATACGCGCGAGCCGATTGGCTGAAGTTGAAATTGGTCATCTCGGCACGCTCAGCTCCGCGAGCTCTCGCAAGCTGAGGTGCCGAGCAGAAAATGACATGACACACTGCTCGCAAAGGCAGCGCGCCCCCGCTCCGCGCTGCTTTGCGTGCAGTGTGTCACGGCCTTAAGAGTTGATCGATCAAGTAACCGATGGTCAGCTCAGCTCACGGTCTTCTCCCTGCACAGAGCAGTGACTGACAGTCACTGCTCCCCGCAAGGATTCCCGCCTTCCCTCTATGGACCTCCAATAATGTAAGGATCCTTCCTGGCTTCAGTGTGGCTATGTGCTATATGCTGACTTGGGTTCACAGGATAACAACAGTAAATGCACTCCGGTGACCCAAAAGAAAAAAGGTATGGTTTTACTTCTCTTTTAACACTTTGAAAACAATACAATAAAACATATACAGAAAAACACCACTACAATTATTTAGATACAGCATACCTCATGGCGTTTAATTTGGATCTGAAGTTCTTGGATGTTGTTAGTTGTTACTTTTGCATCTTGTAGTTCCCGATGTGCTTCCTCAATGAGATGCTGCAAATGTCTCATTTCTTGCTCATACTGTTCATACTGAACTACTGCCTCCTATGGGTTAGGGAAACAAAGCAACAATTTCATCTGAAACTGTGTTTAAAGTGCACAACACAATGTTTATATTTTTGCAAAAGCCCAGTATTAAAGTGACACTAAACTCAGCAGTTCAATCTTAAAAATGCATTCAAGTTCCTTAACTATTAACAAAAATGTATCTTATTTGGCTGTAGATCCTCAATTCCTCTCTGAATTCATGCTGACACTGTCCTTCCTTCAGGATGGTGGCTACTTTTGTTCCCCATGGTCCCTGTGTGTGCCACGACTCCAAGCTCACTCCTGTGATGCACTACTCTCATGTTTAGATTACTAATTTGTATTGAGATTGTAGTCCATCACGGGATTGAGCTTAGAGTGGCGGCTACTTTACAGCACACACAGGGACCATGGGAAACAAAAGTAGCCAACCTCCAAAACAAAGGACATTCTCAGTATGAATTCAGAGATGATTTGAGGATCTACAGCTGAGTGATACACAAATAAGATACATTTTTGTTAATAGTTAAGGAACTTGAATGCATTTTTTAAGTTTAACTCCTGAGTTGTGTCAATTTAAACAAGGATAAGGATAAAACGATATACTTAGTAACACTGGGTGACAAAATCCATGCATTTCCCACCAAAATTAATTTCTGTTCTGCCTATACATAGCACCTACACCATTTTCAACACATATTTATATACTTGGTACATATGGAATGATTCAAATGGCTAGTGGGGAGATTAGATCCATAAGCATGTGCTGTTTTTGTGACTCTTCATTTCATTCAAGTAGTTACCTGCATTATATTGCACTGTTGGATAGCTGTGTGTTGAAGACGGCTGGTCTCCTCTAGCAGCCTGATAGCTGTACGGCATATAGGAAGACTGGTGACTACCTCTTCAGGGATTCTTAAGGCACTCTGGCAAACCTGAACAGCTTGTACTTTTGGCTTCAGAGACTCCATTTTGGAAAGCAGATGCTGTAAAATGTAAATATTAATTTAAGGCAGTTTGTGGTAAACATCATAAACCTGAATTCAATAAACTTTTAGGAGTAAGCTCAACACCATCTCACCTGTCGATGTGATAGTTGCTCCTTAAGACTCAGGTGTCCAAGTTCTGGAGAAGTAAGTGTAGACTGAGCTTGTGCCAGTGCTGTTTGTAAAGCTCTCACTTCACTCTCAAACGTTCTCATATCCTGAATGGTATAATGAAATCAAGACAACATTATAGTACTTGGGTAACCATTGATCATTCTACAAAATAATACAAATTGTAGTTGTGTTATGATGTGAACAGACAAGAGCATATTATCTCATGTATAATATTTTACCAGCATCCTAATTCTTATGTATGTACTCTTAGTGCACACACTGCAAACAAGAAGATGGGCATTCTTATTAGAGAGTTAGAAAAAAATACCAAAACTTCTACTGGCCTCTGAGGCTCTAGCACTATATTTTTAAATGGCTGCAAGTGGGGCCTTGAGCCCAATTTGCAGAAGTTAAGATCATGGGCACACTGTGTCCTGGTTGGGGGGCTACCTGAAAACGTTTTGGAAGATTTGAATGGTACTTTTTTCTGCATTTAGCGATATTATAAGTTTATATACTATAAATTATGTGATCGCTTTATAATAAACCTGTGCTTTAGTGCTGGCACTCCACAGTTGCTTGCACTTACTTTCTATCAACTCCCACACTTCTCTTTATTCTACCAGGGAAGAGCGACACTCCACTTCCTCCCAACCTTGGTGCTTTGGTGATTGGTCACTCAGGCACCCAATACTGTCACCCAATACTGTCACATGGGGCAAGGAGATAATACTCTGCCAAGTGTAGGTTGCACATTGCAACAATCTCGAGCTTAACCAGCACTGCTTTTCTTTGCTTCCTTGTGTGAATGGAGTGTTGGGGGACAGAAGGGAAGGTAAATATAAGCAGCTGTGCATGGGCCAGGCACAGGTTCACTTTAAGATATGCTTTCATAAATTGCAGCTAAAGACTCAGGCAACCTTATCCTTCAATACATGCAAGATATACCATTTGTGAATAATATAGCACATACAGTAAATATCCTTCAGTTGCCCTTTTTTCCTAGGCCCATTTTTTCATCAAATCCAGAGTGCTTACAAGCTGTTCTTTCAGTTAGGTAGACTCCGTACCCTTGTGACATTTGTCATTGTATTCCAGTAATCGTAAGCAGGAGTGACCAGGCAGAATGGAGTGTGCCTAGGCACTGTCCCACGTGCGGAAGTGCTCTGCTGTTTCCCATTGTTAACTATATGCTAAAGGTACGTTATTTTACTTATTGCTTTGTCACTCTATACTGCGCTAACAAATTCCTGTTAGCAGCCAAATGTTTATGTATAGCTCCTCCTTAGTGTCTTGTACTATGAGAAGACTCTTACTTCTGCTGCATCATAAAGGCTCATCAGGCGTTGTTTGATTGTTTGTTGCAGTTCTTCAGTCTCTCGTCCAAGTTCTGATACTTGCTGACACAATCCTTCAGTATGGTGCACACTTGATAAGTAGTCTATCTTCTCATTCATAGCTTCCAGATCACTGCGGATATCTCTAGACTCATCCAACATAGCCTATAAACAACAAACATGTAAATAGACATTTCATGCAAGTTAAATCGTTCAGTAAGCTGCTTATGTTATCCAGTAAATACAGCAACTGTGATCGAAGTCAGATAGTTTTCAAATTACTTTGGCAGAGAGTCAGTAGGTGGACAGTATGTGTGTACTGAGGTCTGTGCAGTGTTTGCTTCCTACATCAGCAGCTACATTTAAAATTCCAATGTAGATTTGAATTTGATTGGTGACTCTGAGAAACCTCTTAATAATGGATTTCCACATGCAAGAGGCAGGGAGGGGTTTCAGCATCACCATTAGGCACATTCCAGGATCATCACATTACAGACCTAAGAAATTGGGGTGGACTGGTGCAATCTCTAAATACGACACTAGGCTTCTAAGCAGCTACGTGATACTTCCTGTATTCCTCTCAAGACTTTCAATTTCTGACATGTTTTTTTAATCACTGCCTGTCTAAGGCTAGATAAAGTAAAGAGGAAAAATCAGTTAAAGCTAAAGTATAGTGTGCTCACACATATAATACTTACCATTGCCCCCCTCCTCTGATATCAACATGCAATTACAATTTTTCAATTAAACCATTTTCAAGAAATACCCGTTTTGAGACCCAGTAATGTTGGTCTGCTGCATATTGTTGCAGTTTGGTCAGAAGGGCTGGCAAGCTCCTGTAAACATCAGGGATCTCTGCCTCAGTTCTTTTTCAAAAGCATTTTATGAAAGAACAGAACACATCACAGGGATCCCTTTAGATGTGCCTGCTTCTTTCTGCTGGCCAATGGATGCTGTGAAGTCTGCTGATTGGTTGACTGGTTGCAGGCACGTCTAACAGCGGTACCGGGGATTTGTTCTTTCACATAAAGCTCTGGAACAGAATAACTGATGGCAGAGAAAACTAATGGCTCTGAGAGGGGGACCAGTGATGTCAAGGGGGAGAAATGATTGATGAATGATGGAGATCAAGATAGCTGCTGTAGGTTCAAAGGGTTATATTGCAAATGCAAGTTTACAGGAAATTGAGAGTAATTAGTTTCAGCACAGGAGAGGACATACAACAAATGTGGGGAAAAAAAGGAAGGTTAAAGTTCAGCTTTTAGTTTTTTTTTAATCTGGTGCAAACTGACTTACCTGGAAAACTTGTCAGTTACAGTGCTTCTTGCAAGCTGACAATGCAAGTTGCGTCCTCGCAATTAGCAGCAGTGTTGTCAACCTGCCATATGTGCTCTTTTAGTTGGCCATTTGGCTGCCTTGCAGGTCTATCAGATAGGCAGCCCAATGGCCAACTGAAAGAGTCTGCACAGCAGCTGACAACACTGCTGCTAAGCTGACAACACTGCTTAGCATTGTCTGTCAAGATAAGAAACTTTGCAACAAATTCCCTAAAAAACAATTATCTTAAGAAAACTGTATACAGTTACCAAACATATTGAATACCAGGTTTAGAATTTAAATTATCTTAGCCAATATTGATCTACCTCTAATGTTTTCTAAATGATCTACCTATAATGCTTTCCAAATTGTGGCAAGTAAATCTACAGGAGACTGGGCAGCCCTCAATACATTTGTGTGTTAAAGTGTGCATAAAGGAACACATACATAGCTACCCAAAGTCATCTATTTGGTGGTGTAATTCAAAAGAAACACTGAAATTTCAACTACAACTTACCTGATGAGACATTGCCTGATCACGAAGCTGGCTTGCTGAATTCCAGATGATTGCACCGTGTACTAATATTTTTGCCTTCCCTATCCAACGCAAAATAAATTCTAGCATTTCATTGTATTCTTCTAGTTGAATTGCAGCCTATAAAAAAATTTAGTTGATGGTTAACATATAGACATTATACAAAGAAAATCTGGCAAGAAGCAAAACAGCTGCTCACAGCAACCAATACTAAAACCCCTGAAATGTGTTGGTATTTTTTACAGACTTTTGAACAAATAAAGGGACACAAATTTAAATATATTGTCTTCGGGTCATTTACATTTGGTGTTATGAGTAGGAAGAGGAGGGATAGCAGCACAGTGGTTCAAAGCTGCTGATCATAACCCCCAGACTGCCAGAAGATCAACACTGTGGGGATTATCTGGTATCAGTGGAGGGACAATTTCTACATTAAGCAGCAGCCAACAGCACATGGGGCACATTTTATCAGAAGTTAGTTATGTCCCTGGTGCTGCCAACCTCAAAACAAATAACTGGCCTTCAGCTTTAATTGATTTGAATAGCATCTCACTGTGAACATAATTCTGATCTGAATAAGTCCTCAGTATGACTGATGAGCTTCTTTACTTTAGTATCCTTTACAGTCATATAAATACCTAGTTTATTATGATCGGTTAAATCGATATGCAAAGATCCCAATCACTGCCATGTTGTTTGTATTTTTCTTTAAAGTAACACTAAACTCAGGAGTTAAATCTTAAAAGTGCATTCAAGTACCTTATGCCCTTTATTAACAAAAATGTACCTCATTTTTGTTAATATAGTACTTGAAATTATTTTTTAAATTGAACTAAAATACAACTTGCGGACCACCTACTGTCTAAAAAGTGTGCATCAGTGTGGTAGGGGAGTACACTATAAGATGACAGGAGTTCTCATAAAAAAACAAACAAACAAAAAAACAAATGACGCAATGTCAGTTTCATACCTGTTTTACTCTGCCTGTCTTGTATTCAGCCTCCTTGCTGGCTTGCAGTTGCACTTCAGTTAGTACGCCTACTTTGTCCACCAACTGCTTTGCCAGTGTGTGATTTTGCTCACTAAAGTCTTGCACAGCTGCATCCAGTTCTACAAGCTTTATATTGCACTTGTCTAACTCCTCACATAAGATCTGTGAAAAGAAGGAATTGCAATCAGACATATGCACACAATATTCAAACTGTTATAAATGCTATATGCAGTGTGGCAGCAATTACACTTTTGAACTGCTGTACACAGGAAATAGTTTATATTGTAAAGTATGCACGCACGCACTTTTGTTTTGTTACACTTGTTAATATGAAATAGGGACCGTAGACTGAAAGCTAATTAAGGGCAGGGACTGATGTGAATGTATAATATGAAAGTGATGTGTAAATTGACAGCACTATATAAATAAATGTAATAAATAAATTAATAGAATACAGTCCACAATAGAAGTCACCAGCACTCGATGATATGTGCAAGAAGTAAAGCACTTTTTATTAAATTGTCACATGCGTCATACAGCCAACATTTGGGGGCCACGCAGGGTCCCTTCTTCTGGGTGACATAGTGTTCACATCTCTGCATTTTTTATGTCCAGCTACTTAAATGGAACTTACACATAGAGGGTTATTCACAGCTAGCTTCGGTTACGGGAGCCCTTCGGTTCAGTAGAACCGAAGAGCTGCTGTAGGGGCTATTCCCTATAGCCCGTACAGCTCCCGAAGTTGGCCGAGCGGCTCAGTCGAGCCAAAGGCATATATTACTAGGTAACCAGGGGACGCTGATCTGCCATTACGATGAGAGCTTAGCAGAGCCGGCGGGGATATGAAAGCCGACTCTGCTGAGCTCTCATGGCAATGACAGTTCAGCGTCCCCTAGTTACTTGGTAATCAGTGGCTATCAGTACCATGAGAACTCAGCAGAGCCGGCTTTGATACCACCGCCGGCTCCGACGAGCTCTCATTGTAATGACAGCTGGTCCCGGCCATTAGAAAACAGTTGAGTGGAGCTAGCTGTCACTGCTAGCTCCGCCCAATCGTTTTCTATTTTTTTTTCTACCTTTTTAACTGTTTTTCTATTCCGCTCGATACCACAGAGGTACCGAGCAGAATAGGCGAGCCGGATGCCACTATTCACTCACTGCTGTTCGGCCCCTATGGGAATAGGCCGAACAGCAGCAAGTAGTCTGCCGGAGGTTCGGCTCAGCCGATCCAGATGTTGGATCGGCTGAGTCGAAGTCCTTCTGCTCTTCGGGTCGGCCCAACAATCCGACGCCTTTTGGC
>NW_017306718.1:922207-935759 GCF_000935625.1 Nanorana parkeri | reverse complement strand
GGATCGGCTGGGTCGAACTCCTTCTGCACTTCGGGTGGGCCGAACATGCCAAGCATGTTCGGCCGACCCGAAGCCAGCCGCAGCAAGCCAATGTATGGCTGATTTCAGTTGGTGTACGGCTGAAATCAGCCATACAAGCCTGAAGTGAATAGTCAAACAGCGTTCGGCTCACTTCACTTCGGGTCGGTTATTCACACGGCTGCTTTAGGCAGCTTTGTGAATAACCCTCATAGTGTTGTTGTGACCCCCCAATTTATAGTTCATCAGAAGACTCTCCATGCATAGGGAAGAGTTGCAGAGGTACATACTGAACACATAACATGTCATAACATTTTAGGAATACTGGAACCGATCTGAAAGTAGTCATGTTGAGCATAACATTTATTATAGCATTTATATTAATATTTATAGTAAAAATGGTCACACAATGACACCTCTGCATTTGTTAAATGTTCAAGTGTATGTAAACCCTAACAACATACTTTATTTGTTCCCTTTTGCGCTGTTAAATTGATCAGTAAAAACATTTTGCTAGATCTGTTTGCCAAATGTAATTAAAAAAAAACCTGCTGATCTTCTCAGAAACCTTGTGAAGCAATAACTTCCCATGCTCACTGCCTGTGTTGCACTCTTATCAGTTACATTGTTCTCAGCTCTCTTTGTGGATTTCAGAACACCTCGCCCTATGTTCTAGAGATAAGAAGAGTAGAGGTATTCTGTAGTCGTAACACACTTTCTATCCCAGGGTGACAACATTGCACCTCCATAGCTAAATTTCAGCGGGTGAGTGTTGTCACTATAGGACAGAAAGTTTGTTACTGGAATAATCTCCAGGTTAAAAAAAGTAAATAACTGAAAACAGAAAAGTAATTTAGCCATTACATCTAATGACTGATAACCTGCACTAGATTGAATTTTTATTTTTGGGCTTAGATATGCTTTTTATCACTTTCACCCCCATATATAAAGGTCCAAGATTTTTAATACAACTGGATTCTCCTATGACCTTTCATTTGTGTCAGTAGCCTTGTATAGATCTTCTAGAGTAGCTATAATGAAGCCTGGCTGCCTAGTACAAATATAATGTCAGTCCTAGTGAACAGAAACTATACCACTTTGTTGCAGCTGCTGCAGAAAGCTGCACCTTTGCTTCACACATGTGAACTGCCCCTCCTGACCACAGAGCGGATAGATGTAGGCACATTATTATTATTATATAGGATTTATAAAGCACCGCCAGTTTGCGCAGTGCTTTACAAAAGAAAGGGAGATGGTACAGTTACAATGCAATTTAATACAGGGGGGTTAGGAGGGTCCTGCAAGTGAGAGCTTACAATCCTAAAATGAGCCTTAATATGGCTCTTATTTGCAGCTGAGAAGCAAGTCAAATTACTGTATCTTATCTTCAGAGTTTGGACCTTACATACCTTGTGATCTTTTCTAGCTTGAGCCACATCGCTTGCTTTCTCTTTGAGTTTTTCCAAAATGACAGTCAACTCTTGTTCAACTTCTGCAGCTTGCTGACTCAGCTCCTGGTACAGCACTTGATTCTGCTGTGCTTCTTTCTGCTTCGTTTGAATCTAGAAGATGGACATTATAAGAAAAGTATAATGTATAGTGTGTATCTTAAAGTAGTTTTTATTCTGTTTATTGTACAAAAATTGTACAGAATTATAAATAGTCCCATTGCATTCGTACAAGGAGTCAATAAAACAATAATTCATAAATAACAAAAAAAAAATCAAATTGCACACATGACAGTGTCCCACATGTTTGTCTGAATATCCATGCTAAGCAAAGAGTATCATAGGGCATAGTCATATCTAAATGGAGATAACAATGAAATGGCAAATAAGTTAATTAGTTAGAATCCAATGTGAGTGTGTAGTTACGCCAAGGGTCCCAAATATTATAGAACTTTGGGCAGTTATGCCTTTATATTTGACTTTCTTGTAGGAGATTAAGGCTTCCTTCACACTTTGTAAATATTCCATTTAAAACCGGCTTCTGTCACCCATTCAAGTTAATGACTTGGTGACAGCAGGTGTATCTGTAAGTAGTACTACGCATGTATGTGATACAGTTACATTCGGTTTTGAACAGATCAGTGGGTGCATTCAGGAACAGTGATATATTTGAAAACTGCTTACAGATGCAGCTGCAGCTGCAGTCACCCAGTGTAAACTTGAACGCATAACAGTGGCCACTTCTAAATGAAATATTTGAGATTCCTTTAATCCAAAATGCATATTCACACATAGTATGAATGAAGCCTAACTGATTTACAAGAAGTTACAGAAATGTAAAGATATGTACATTACACTACAATGAGTGGCCTCTCTTTGCTAACTCCATTCAAAACCTTTTTATTAACAGTCGAACAGCCGGCTCCATGCTGATTGGCTGGCAATCCGGCTTCCCGGCCAATCAGCATCTAGCCGGTTTCCTGGCCAATCAGGGAGGCGGGTCATTACTTGCTGCCCGTCTTCCTGGCCAATGCTGATTGGCTGGGAAGCCGGTCTCCCAGCCAATCACAATAGAGCCAGCCAAACAACATGGAGCTGGCATTCTAGGCAATCAGGAAGCCAGACAGCATGTAATGACATTCCGCCCAGATTCCTGATTGCCCGGGAAGCTGGCTCCATGCAAAGTATCGGTACTCGTACTCAATACTGGAAAAAAACGGTATTGGTGCATCCCTACTTAGAATCTTTGTCAGGTTTCAGCACCCTTTATGTCCCTTATTGGGAAGATTTCCTCTTTACATTCCCCCTTCCTTCCTGATAACAAAGGAAGTGATGGGAAATCTCCCCAACAGTGACAAAGAAAAAAAAGACATTACATACACCACTATTTCTTGTATGAGCACTCTGTTTAAATGTACTCAACACTGTACTGTAGGTGCAATAATAAACTGTATAAAGGAAAAACTAATTTAGATATATCCTATATAGACATAATAGAAGCTAATTACTAGAACCAGACCATGGCAATATCTACTAGGATTTGCAAAGTATATGGGAATGCACCCCAAATGATATAAACATCCACTCGTCAAAATTAAAGTACTTGTTAGTTTGATAAAACCATAGCATATTAAGTACCTCCTCATTTATACTGGCCAGTGCTAATGCCACTTCAGCAAGCAGTAATGAGATTTCAGATGGCAGAATGGCATACATCTCCAAATACTTGTTCTGCTGCTCTTCAGACAATTTCTCCACTTTGCGACGATGAGAATTCAGTTCTTCCTGCAGACCCTGAGAAAGAGGAAAATTAGCATCTTTTATCATGCAACAATCATATTCACTAAAGCTGAGCTCTGGACTGGAAAATAAAGAAATTCTCTTGCGGTGGGGCCCCCTGGTCCCATTGAGCCTCCTCTCTAAAATCACCCCTGCCTTCACCTAAATTGACGTCAATGAGGTCTACAGCCTGGAGACCCACATAGAAGAGAAGAGCACAGGAGCCTGTCAGAGCTGAGGCTCTGGTAAGTATTACAACCTCTTCATCTCCCCCCTAGAATTACCAAGGAGGGTGAGGGTAGGGCCACTGCAAGGGTTTTTTTTTTCCCTCCAAGTCAGAGTTCAGCTTTCAATATTTAAATGTATTTAGCACAGCAAAAGTAGCACCAATATGTAAAAAAGTTTAGTACAGTGAAAGTAGAACAGACTTACGTCTTCGTAGAATTGTCAATATTCGTAAAAGAAAATCACAATCTCATTAATAATTGTAAAATTTACATACTGTATAATGCAATGTGGTAGTCTACATGCATATATACAAGCAAACAATATCTTCCAGGTTATTCACAAAAGGGTGAAGAGTTTGGAGAAGGCATGAAAAGTGAACAATCTAGGTCAACATAGCTGAACTGGAAAGTGAGCTGAATTGGAGAATTTTTCTCTTTTTTTAGGCCTAGATTGTTCCCTTCTCCTGCCTTCCAAACTCTTCACCCTTTAGAAAACCCTGTTAGACATTTAAATACAATACAAAGTTGAACAAACTTGCTCATGGTTTTCTTTCAGAAAACAACAATGCAGACAGACTAAACATTAAGAGAGTCAAACGCTACATCATGTAAAGATCACAAGCGTTTGGAATGTTCAAAAGCAGATAACACTGCTCAGCAAATTTATAACAAAAACTATCTGCTAACATCTATGGAAAACATTACGCTCACCATGCTCTAATAATGTTCTACTTTCAATATGAGTAAACCGGGTAAAACAAATGACAGATAGAATAAGTGATAAGTAAACCAGAGATAATAATCACTGATATGTGAAAAAGCAAGGCTGAAATTAGATGTTTCTGCATCTGACAAAAGGTATGCCTATTAATTCATTTTAGATTTATTGACACTACTAACTTAAAGCTGAATGCCAGCATTACTTTCAGCCTTGCACAGTTAGCTTTGTTTTAGTCTTGCACAGTTGTACAGGCTCCTATACTAAAATGCTTAGGTGTCTGTTTAATAAACTGTGATAAAGCCTGCTTTATCACAATTTGCCTTTTCTCCCCAGATCACGGTGATATTTTATCACCGCTGGAGAAAAGTTTGAGCCTGTTTAAGTGTTTAATTCACCGCGGTGATATACGTTGATAAACAGCAGTAAAATATCACCACAATATGAGGAGAAAAGGCTGGAGAGAGGACTGGGAAAGGCTTTTCTAAGATACACACAGATATTCTTGGGAGAAAACGTATGATCCTGATAGACAGAGTCATAAGGTATTCCTCCCACATACGTGAATTAAAACTAAGAACACATAAAAAGCCCTTTTCCGTTATTTGTATTAAAGAAAGCCCCCTAAACATTAGTGTTATGATAATGAAACTTATGAGAGGTAACTGTTTTTGCACAGTAAAAAAAACATGTTTTCTGGGGTTTTTTTGCAGCGCACTGTTGTACACTGAATTGAATGAAGGAGTTTTTTCTATATTCATTTGCCTTATTCACATGTCCAACGCAGGCTCAACACAAGTGCAAATAGAAAACATTTGTATTCTGGGTGTCCTGTTCACATCATAACACTGCATTGATATGTGATGCATAAAAATTTTGCACAGCACAATGTAACTCACTGCATTCCCCCGCAATGCACTGGGGTGCATAGAATTAAATGAAGTGTGATTTTGTGTCACTTCAATAAAGTTTAAAATAAAAGTAAACAGTGTGATGCGTTGTAACACATCACACCACCCCTACACAGCCCAGACCAGTGCACACACAATTTGCAGGCAATTCTCCTTATGAAGGCACTTAGGAAGTAAACATGAACCAGCACAATAAATCTGTTGCTATATGCACTAGAAATCAGGGATACAACAGTATAAAATACACTGATAATGCGACCAAATGGATACATTTCCCCCAGTTTGCTTAGGAATGGCTACTCTTCCAAGCAAAATACAAGTGGAACAACCTTCTGCTTTAACATTCCTACAGTATAGTACCTGCCAATCCTCGATCTGCATGCCCATTTCTGATGCAGGGTCCAGCATCTTGTCTTGCGTATCCTTGATCCAGGCTTTAACTGCATTCAGCTCTTTCTCCACATCCTCACGTTCCTTCAGTTCTTGCTCTACAAATTTCTTGCTCTTCTTTACTTTCTGTTGCATACTTTAAGAAATCAGGATGAAAGGCAAGCATGAGATATGGTGTATGCACATTTTTGGATTTGATTTTAGAAACAACAAACTGATGATTAAGGTGAAAGTAATTTTTGACCAGCACGGGTTCCAGATTTGTGGATAGGCCACATGGGCTGAAGACTAGAGCAGCTACATTTCAAGTGGCAAGCTGTCTCTTGATTTATTGCTACCTAATTCCTTGTTAGCATACAGGCATAAATCAAAAGAACGTTGGCTATGCAAATCATGTAAAATGTGTCTCTAAAATTTCAGGTTATAGAAAAATTACAATAGGGGCTCATGCTCAAGACACAGAAGCAAGTCATATTGAGTATGCTTTGATGCGCTTTGTAACTGAATTGACTCATGTTTTGCAGTTCAATCTCTTAAGGATTTAATTCAAGCTGCTTCTGAACTGCTTCCAGTTGCTTTTGCATTCACATTGACCTGCGTGGCCTAGAAAATTGTCTCAAATGCAAACAAAAGCCAAAATTGGCCTTAGGCGGAGCACAAATACACGTTACCTCTGCTTGTATGCATGGCACACATATACATATTGCATAAAGCGAACCATGCAGTAAAATGCAACTTAAACTTATATTGTCAGGGCCCCTACCCCTTTAAAAATAACCTAATGTTAGTAGTTCCAAAATGTATTAAAAAAAAATCTAAAAAGATCAAGACTTACCTTTTCAATGGGGTCTATTCACGAAGCAGCCGAAAGATCTAGCCGTAGCTTCGACGGATCCTTCGGCTAGCTTCGGCCCCAGGACCCCTTCGGCTCAGTAGAACCGAAGGGCTGCTGTACGGGCTATTCACTATAGCCCGTACAGCTCCCAAGTCGGCCGAGCGGCTCAGTCGAGCCAAAAGCATGTGCTGAGCCGCGCTGAAAGCAGAAGCTGGCCGAGCTTGCTTCTGACAGCTGGGCGGAGCCAGCCGTGATGTTACGGCTGGCTCCGGCCACTTACAGAGAGATCAGCGTCCCTGGTTACCAGCTAACCAGGGACACTGATCTCCAGATAGCAAACTCTCCCGGGCGCTCCGGGAGTCTCCTGCTCCCGGCCGCCAAGGAGAGAAACACTGCTTTTACTATGTCCAGGATCCGTCTGTGTGTGGTGGCTCTTGATGCACTGACTCCAGCCTCAGTCCACTCCTTGTGAAAGTCCCCAACACTTTTGAATGGCCTTTTCCTGGCAATCCTCTCCAGGCTGCAGTCATCCCTGCTGCTTGTGCACCTTTTTCTTCCACACTTTTCCCTTCCTCATAACTTTCTATTAATGTGCTTTGATACAGCACTTTGGGAACATCCAACTTCTTTTGCAATTACCTTTTGAGGCTTTCCCTCCTTATGGAGGGTGTCGATTATGGTTTTCTGAACAACTGTCAGGTCAGCAGTCTTTCCCATGATTGTGATTCCTACTGAATCAGACTGAGAGACCATTTAAAGGCTCAGGAACCCTTTGCAGGTGTTATGGCTTAATTAGCTGATTAGAGTGGGACACTTTGAGCCTAGAATATTGCACCTTTTCACAATATTCTAATTTTCTGAGATTGTGGATTTGGGGTTTTCATGAGCTGTAAGCCATAATCATCACAATTATGACAATCACGGCTTGAACTATCTTGCTTTGCATGTAATGAGTCTATCTCATATATTAGTTTCACCTTTTAAGTTGCATTAGTGAAATAAATGAACTTTTGCACGATATTCTAATTATTCGAGTTTCACCTGTATATATACACACACACTTTCTCCCCAGATCCCAACCAACAATGATGTCCAAAGAAATGGATAACATTTGAATTTCTTCTACTGCTTGTGCCACCATGTAGCTTTGGATGAGCAGTAAAGCTCTCCTTAAGTAAAATGCATAGGTTCACTTTGAACTATACCACTCTACTAGGTTACAAAAACTTTGCACTGGTGTGATATCATCTTAATCAGCAGACTTTGTTGATTATTTATTAAGGTAAATATATGGGCACGGGCAAATTACAAAAAAGTTGTTTTGGGAAAAATTACAGGAAAATGCATTTTTTTATCATATTTATTATGTATTCCCAATAAAAACCAAGGAAATAAAAATATAAGTATCCAAATGTGTTACTGAAACAAAGCCCAATCTATCTGATGTATGATATTTTAGGGTAGACTACAAACAATATAAGTTATAGTGTGCAGAAGCAAGACATTATTATAAATAAAATGCTCTAGGAATCAAGGGGATTTAAAGACAAAACGGCTTGGGGGACTCAAGTAGCTAAAGATTATAGGAGATTAAAGTGATTGGGTTAACATCTACTTCAAAACTTAAATGACTATGCACTATAGCCACATTTCCCAGTACAGCTTTCTTACTTTGAACATCTGTCAAGCATGGCTTTCATTTCTTGAATGACTGGCAGGTCTTCAAAGGCAGCTGGTTCAGTTGCAGAATCTCGCAGGACACCATTCAGTGCATGTTGTCTAAGATGACTGACTGCAGAGAACTCCTGCTCCAACTCACGAGAAAAGGTTTCATGGTTCTCCAGTAGCTCAACCAGTTCAGCTTTCATAGCCTTTTCTGTGCAGCTCTCTGGTAGGCGTTCCTGAAGCTGATCAATTGCCAAGGTGGATTCCTGTATCTGAAAATACAAAAAACAGACTGCTTAAGCATCTGGTTTCCCTACACCACTCTCTCTGAAGGCACCTATATCAAAACGCATACTATCCTCAAAAGTATAAGTAAATATCATACAAATAATTAGGTTGCTGATGGGGAGCAATCAAAACTATTTTTAGAATTTTCTCATTTGACACAAGACAGGTTATAATGTATGTATAGTAGTGATGCCTAATGACTCTGCTTTATTCTTACTCTTACTGACACTGTTACTCTACACACCTGACTTAAACTATAAACTTAAACTGCCTTCATTGCCCACCCCACATAACAGGAGTCTGACAATTGGCCATTCAGGCCTAAATACTGTCACATGTGGGGGTGATCTGGAAGCCCCACTCTATTAGATCAACAGAGTGAGGGCTTCAGCAGAGCAGGAAATCGGGATGGATTGCATATAGGTGAGTATAGCTTGCTGCTGGAGTGGGTTATGAAGGGGAAAAGTGACACTCTGTTTAACCCAATACAGCCTTTTTGAGTCTAACAACATTTAGGGGTCTATTCACTAAGCTGCCGTAGGCAGCCGAGTGACTAACCTACCCGAAGCGAAGTGAGCCGAACGTTGTTCGGCCATTCACTTCAGGCTGGTACAGCTGAATCCAGCCGTATATCTGCTGAAATCAGCCGTACATCGGGTGGCTTCGTGTGGCTTCAGGTCGGCCGAACATGCTCAGCATGTTTGGCCGACCTGAAGTGCAGAAGGAGGTCGACCCAGCCGATCCAACATCTTTATCGGCTAAGCCGAACCTCCGGCAGGCTACTCGCTGCTGTTCAGCCTATTCTCATTCGGCATTGGGCTCGGCTGTTCTGCTCGGTACCTCTGTGGTACCGAACAGAATAGAAAAACAGTTTAAAAAGTAGTACAAAAAAATAGAAAACGATTGTGCGGAGCTAGCAGTGATAGCTAGCTCCGCCCAACTGTTTTCTATTGGCCTGGCTGTTCTGCTAAAAAAAAAAAAAAGGATCACCATAGGAATGCATAGCTAGATTCCTATTGGCTATTTCACTTTGCAATAGCCAATAGCAAACTAGCTATTGCACCCGCCCTGTGCTGCTGTTAATCACCAGAGGGGGACAATATTACACACTGAGAACACGGAGAGGCCGCTCTCAGTGTGCAATGACAGCATCCCTGGTTAGCTGGTAACCAGGGACGCTGATCTCTCTGAAAGTGGCCGGAGCCAGCCGTGAGATGACAGCTGGCTCCGCCCAGCTGTCAGAAGCAGGCTGTCGGCCTGCTTCTGAATAGCCTGTACAGGAGCCCTTCGGTTCTACTGAACCAAAGTGGTCCTGTGGCTGAAGCTAGCCGAAGCTACGGCTAGATCCTCCGGCAGCTTAGTGAATAGACCCCTTCATTTCAGCATTCCTGATATACAGATGATCACTTGAGGAATCATTTACAAAATATATGAACTAACTCTCAAAATATGGAACAACTATGAAGTAAAAAAGGGAACATTTAAAAGATTACTTTTAGGTAAATGCTACAATAATAGCTCATATACAGTATGTACTTGCTAAAAACAGTTTCACTCTGAAGTAATTTTTGCTTATAAAAAGCATGGTTACACAGCTGCCATACCAAGAATTGTTACCTTATTACTGAGCTCTTTCCACTCTTGTAAAGCCTCCTCCAGTATCCTTTCCTGTTCACGTGCTGTACTGCGGAGCCTGGTCCATCTCTGCCACACTGTTGTCATTGACTTGCTGATAGTTGCTTTGCTGGCGTTATCCCCAAGTTTTTCCATTGCTGATGCCTTCTCCTCAAGAGCTGTGATTTTCTCATGAAAGGAATTCACCAGTGTTACCAAAGTCTACAAAGTAAATAACAAGTGCAGGTCATTATTGGTGGCTTCACATTGAAATAAAGCATGTTAAATCACAATCTTCCCACATTCTTTTTAAGGTGCAACATTTCTTTGTTTGAGATTGTGCTCCTTACATTCACTACAGGTTCTTATAGATCACTTTTTGCCAGGCAGCTACCATTTGGACAGTGGCAGACATTCCTGACAGATTGTCCCAGGGAAGATAATCTCCTAGACTGGATTTTTCTGTCCAGCAGTTTTTGTTGGGGTGTGTGGACATTCCTAATCCCTTTCCCATAAGCATCAGTATGTTTGTGTTAATATATTAAAGGAGAACTATGACATGAGTGATTTCCACTCATGTCATAGTTCTAAGCCGACCTGTGACAATGAGACTGTCACAGGTCGGCTCAGTAGATCGGGAGGTGAGGGAAAACATACCGGGTTCCCTCACCTCTCGATCCTGTCACGGCTCTCTGCCGTGACAGGGGGAGGGGCTGGATTCCCCTCTCCCCGCTCCGATCTGCCAGCGCTGACTGGCGGAACGGACGGGGAGGGGGCGGGTACAGCTGGCTCTGCCTCTAGGTAGGCAGAGCCAGCTGTCACTCACGCAGCTGGGCGGATCCCGTCATCTAAGTCGGGATCCGCTCCAGGTGCGGCGTCTCAGTATACCGCGAGCTGTAGCTCGCGGTATACTGAGCTTAGGGTGACGGGAGGACGCTAGTTTGTGTCCTCCCATTACCCCAAGGAGGACTATGGGGAAAAACACTGACCCCATAGTTCTCCTTTAAATTAAAAGTGTTCAGGTTCATGGTATCTACACTATTCGATTTTGCTTTTACAAATCCTCACATTACTTGTCTTACCAGGGGAAAATATGTGGCCAGTACTGCTGCATAGGAGTCCAAAAGGACATGGGAGATACCAGTGGCCAAGCAATAAAACAGCAGGTATGCCCTTCTTTCTGCTTCCCATTATCTTGCCCCTCCTGCAAAACCCCTCCTGCAAAACCAAACCCCACTAAATAATCTTTTGTTAAAGGTCATTATAGACTCCAGGAACCAAGAGTAAACCAAAAGCATTTACGCCACTTACCTTGTGAGCCAGAAGCTTCTCCTCTGTTTTGTGACATGAAGCATCTTTAGCCACAGAAAACTTAGACAACTTCTTCTCAGCCTCATTCAGAGATATAATAACCTGGTGTCTTTCCTCCTGGTATAAATTCCACTGGACAGTGCATCTATGATCAACAAATTCAGATGTGAAGTGCATTGTAATATCATAAAGTTAAATGAAGCCTTTAAAATTTATATTAAAAAGTTAACTTTTTTCCAATCACAGAACACTAATCAGATTCCACTTGTTTTTGGTACGTGTGGTGGCCCTTGCTACGTAGGTTTGTCCATCCCAGTATTTAAAGAGTCAGCTCACTTAAGAGACCAGTGGTGACACGAGATGAGAAAATTTGTACTACAGGGCAACAATGGGTACCTCCCCTTTGTGGACTCTTGCTCCTTCTGCTGTAGCCCCATAATGTAAATAACATGAAACAACCAACAAAAAGGATGAGTCATCATACTCTACTGACTGTAATAAACAAGTTTGAGTCTAACAGATCTCCCCTTCTCTCTGCTTCAAGCTATACATATCAGTGCCATGTGAGTTCTCCAGATATTCCTATTGGGAGATATACTACAGGGCCCATGAAATGGAAAAGTCACACAGGGGAGTGGAACTGCAGATGAACCTATCCAACCCCAGCTGCAGGTGAAGAATGATCTCCTATATTATTTGGCCATGTAAAACACTGAAGACCCATATTTTACTTCAAAATCTATTTGTGTCATCTATAACAAGGGAAACTTGGTTCGGTAAAAGTTGCAGTTTAACTCAAATGTGTTGTTTTAGGAGTTGCACCGCCATTTTATGCTTAAAGCGCAAAACAATGCAAAAAAAACATCCCATTTATATACAAGCAGAATAGCTATAGTACCTTCTCAGCAAATCTAACTGAGCTTGGGCTTGCTCCTTGGTTTCCTTTCCTTTCTTTTTCAGTGAAGCTACAGCTTGTTTGAAATGATCTTGTCCAGATTTCTGCACACAAAGTTCAAGCTCAGACACCAGAGTGCGCAGTTCATCTAAAAGTCCATTGAATTTGCTTTCTGTGCTAAAGAACTCTGTATAGACTTTAAGACTTTCTTCAGCTATTTCAATATCCACACCATTTTCATTTTGCTGGAGTAGTTCCTGCGCTTCTTCAAGCCAGTCAAAAGCAGACTGCACTGCTTGGTGGTACCGGTGACTTGCAATATACATCTTGTCAAGAGTCATCTAAAAACAAAATAAACACAGAAAAGATTTAACAATTTATCAATGTACTATGTACAAACTGTACTTTTATTTCCCTAAATATAGCGCAGGAAATACAATTATTATTTTTACCATTATTGTCATCCATTCAACACCCTTGACCCTTTAGTAATAGATCCCTCTAATCCATCTTTCCTTTTATTAGAAAAGACGTGATCTAAATGTTCAATAAATGGTGTGAAATGTTGCCCTCAACAAAATCAAATAAATGTGATTGATATCAGAAAAATTACCAGTGTGTGTTGCTCCACTATATCTTTATTTTGCTTCTAGTAAATCAGACCTTAATGTGCAGAACAGTTAATTAAACACTGCCTTCTAGCTGGCGGGGCCTAAAGATTTTAAAATGTGCTTCCACTAAGTGCTGGGACTTAAATTTCCACAACACCTATAGGCAGTGGCAAAGCCTGTTACATAGTCATAGGTCATGTGCATTACATTAGCTGGCCATGTGCAAGGTTGTACAGAACATTTTGGTGTTTATTTTGTCATTGCCCAGCCTATAATATTGTGATTGTGTAAATAAGTTGATTTGAGATAACTGTACTTTATCTGATGAGGAGGAAAATATTGTGTGATCAGTGACTGTACAGGTAAAAGCCACCTATTTGCCTGTGCTGCCTATAGCCTATTGTGCGTAATGGTAACTCAACGCTTTCTAGCAATTTTTAACCAATAAATGGTTTAGTTTTTAGGGTACAGTATAAAAATTAATGTACAAAAACATCAGATGTAGAAGCAAATCAAATGCAGCATGCCTTCATGTGCTTCTGAGTTGCTGACGTATTTCTAAATTGCTTCAGTTTGCCTTTCCACTGCTCAAGGAATTGCTTAGAGCTGCTTTAACCAGTTGACATCCGCGGTGTTAAACCCCCTTCCCATTCAGGCAATTTTTCAGTATTCAGCGCTGCGGTACTTTGACATTTATTCCGTCATGCAGCGCTGTACTGAAATGAATTTTATACCATTTTTTGGGGACAGATAGAGCTTTCTTTTGGTGGTATTTAATCACCACTGGGGTTTTTATTTTTTACTATATTAAGGAAAAATTACCGAAATTAAAAAAAAAAAAA
>NW_017306718.1:903808-922137 GCF_000935625.1 Nanorana parkeri | reverse complement strand
GCAGAATGGGGCAGCGGATCCCGGGATTGAAGGTGAGGGGTCAGGAGGGGGGGGCAGCAGCAGACGGGGGGACCAAAAAAGCGGCGGCAGCAGACGGGGGGACACTGAAAAAACGAGCACATATAGACGATCGTCAGGCTATAGAGCCACCGATCGTCTATATGTGAAACACCCGGTAACAGGTGTTTGCATTGCATGGGTTTTTTTTGCCCGTGCGCGGCGGCAGAAAAAAAATGCCGTCTGGAGACGGAAACCCGCCAATGCAGCAGTGCCGTCCGTCCGTTTTTTTACAACGGGCGGACGGCAACTGGTTAAGCTGCTTTTTGTTGCTTTTGCATTCATGCGTAAAGGACCCCCGACCCACTGATACTTGGCCAGTGCTCCCCGGTCGCTCCTCCATTGTGGCTGGTGATAATAACAACAGGTGCTTCCTGATATGGGGGAGCATGTGACCTACTTCCATGTGGCAGTGCTTAGGTCTAGCTGCTAATCACTAGGCCCAAGCACTGTCACATCACAGAGGGAGTACGTCACTGCTCCCGCTAGCATCTGACACCAGCTGAAACTGGGGATTTATCCCTGGCTGCAAAGGAGGAAGGAGAAGCATGGGAAGTGGAGGAAAGCAGAGTATCCATAGATAGGGCTTATTGTAAAGTTACTATCTCTTTGCCCTGAATGGAGAGGGTTACAGTGTCTCTTTTGTACCTCAGAATTACAAGGACTTCCTCTGCAAGCAGTCATTGTAATCCTGCACACAGCTAATCATTCAGGAAGAGCCCTTTACTCACAGCAACTTATTTAAAAAAAACAGTATAGTATGTGTAGGCCTCAGGGAAGAAAATTACATAACAAAGGAACATTCTTTAATCCTTCCAAAAAGCAGTTTTAGGGTTGTTATTGATTAAGGATGCCTTTGGATCACATAGCTGCCAGGTAAAGATGGATTAAGCAGGCTTTCAATCACAGTCAGACTTTCAGCAGACTGGATGAGGTGAGGTAAATAAAAAAGCGACACTTTAG
This sequence comes from Nanorana parkeri, assembly GCF_000935625.1. Lineage (NCBI taxonomy): Eukaryota > Metazoa > Chordata > Amphibia > Anura > Dicroglossidae > Nanorana > Nanorana parkeri. The sequence goes on along the minus strand of NW_017306718.1, from coordinate 921,117 downwards.
AATCTATTTTTCTTATAGTCACTCTCATCAGAGGCTGAGTACCTTTACTTATAACATGGGTGCAAAAATGGAAAAAAGGGCCTCAGTCATGAAGGGGTTAAGGCGGGGTATGATGAACAGTGCAAATAGAGGCTTTCAGCTATAACAGTAAAGTAAGTTTTTTTTAAATCCCTGCCAGGTTATATTTCTTTCATCTGTGTCCCATTGGGGAGATCTCCTTTCACTTCCTGTTCTGTAGACAGAACAAGACGTGAGAGAAAAATCTCTCTAATGTGAGTTCTGTTCAGTCCTGCTGAAAGTAATCACAGGGACAAATAGAGAGGGGAATCTTTACAGCGGAAACACGAACAAACACCAAAACTTGACAGACCCAGTTATTACAGAACTATGATTAAAAAATATGATGATTATTATTATGAATATTATTATTATCAAGAAAAAAGTATTGGCTTTAGATACACTTTAACAATATGATAACAAATATGCATTTGCTTTTATTAATATGTTAATTAAAAAATAAGAATACAAATAAGCACAAACCTGCTTTCCTGTGATTCCTTCATTGATTTCCTTTTCAAGTTCAGACACCTCAGCCATGCTGTTTTCCAGATCAGCTGGAACAAACTCCTTTGCCTTCAGATACTTCTGTTTTTCTCTGAGAAAAAGTGCATTTATTATTCTTAAACTTGACACAAATTCCTCCTGTTGAATTTGTAACTTTCTAATTTCTTCTTGGATGCTTTCAAGTTTCCCATCCAATAGCAAAGGTTCATTGATCTCCACCTTCATTTGTCTAAGCCACTCTAGAATACGACAGATCTCAGTATGAAAGTCTATACTTTGCATAAATCTGTTCTCACTTTCTCCCATTTTCTCCTTCACTACAGAGTTCCATAACTTTAGCTTTTCATGCCACTGTTGTACTTGCATATCGGCAGATTCACACGCTGAAGGTTCCAGCATTGAGGACATCTCCTCTAACTGTTCTGTAATGCGCCTAAGAAGAGTTCCAGCATCCTGTAGCTTGGCTGCCATTGTACGGTAACTTTTCAGCTTATCCTCAGCTGGAAGTGTCTCCACATTAACTTGCTCTAGCTCCTTACTTATTGTCTCAAACTTTAAATTCATCTTTGAACAATGATCTTCGTACCTCCTATAGGCATCTGTAATGTCTGCCAACTGGCTAACTTTCTGCTCTATCATTCTTTTTAACTTATAAAACAGGCTTACAACTTGCAGCATTTCTTCAGGAAGCCATGGTTGTCCTGTGCTACGGAAAATTTCTTTCTTTTGATTAAGTTCGTTGACTGCTGTGCCAAGGGTCACAACTTCATTTAACAGAGAAGAGCAGTTTTGCTGAAGTGCCAATGCTTCCTGAGCTAAAAGACTGGAAGGAACTTTGTTCATGAGTAAAAAGTGATCTTCCAATTCTTTTAAAGCCTTGCTTGTCAAATCAATTAGGGAAACGTATTCTTTACGCATAATAATTGCTTCCTGAACCTTACCAAGCTTTTCTCTAGCTAACTTGACAACATAACTACATTGCAGGGGCAAAGAATTCAGTTTCTCATCTAGATAAGAATGATCAACCTCATTCAGTGACGGGAGAATCTCCTGGCCATTTTGTTGCAAAGAAAGTAAAAGATTTTCATACTCTGGGGCCTGCTCAAGTATTTGTTGGTATTTGGACAGCTGTGAGTAAAGCTCAGAATCATCATTCATTAAATTGATCTCAGGAAATGTTAGAACATCTGCATGCTTAATCCAATGGCAAGCCTTATCTAAATCCTCCTTAAAATGCTTTCTTGAAACTAGGCTCTTTTCAAGTTCGATGAGCCTCTGTCCACATTTTTGCAACACACTGTCAAAGACATTTTGAAGCTCTTGTAATTTTCCTAAAACCTCAACCTTTTCTTGCTCAGTGGCCTCTTTCATCAGTTCCCTGCCCTGGTTCCACAGGCAGTTAATATCAACCTGATAAGCCTTCAAGCCAGCTTGGGCATTTCTGCAAGTCCTGATTTGTTTGGTTACATCATCAGGATGGAGAGATATGTATTCTTGAAACATAACTTTCTTTTCATGCTGTTGAATTTGTTTTAATGCCTGATAAGCTGCCATTAAAAACTGTGCTCTTTCAGACAAGGCCTTGTTCAGATGTCTCTTACGCTGGTTGACCAAGTCGCTGAGACAGTCTACATGTTTCTGCGAATCTGCTAGAGCCTTCTGAAGCTGTTGCCTTTCGTTCAGTCCTAAATTGCCCATAATTTTATCAGCATCTTTAATCAGGTTTTTCAGTAACAGTTGTTTGGTCTCCACTTCACTGCAAATAGTCAGATGGTCCATGAGCAAGTTCTGAGCAAGTTCTGGTGGTGGACTTTGTTTCAAAGCCTCTGTGATGCTAGGCTGCTGATCTTCAGCCCACTCAGTTAAATCTTGAAGGCGAGAATTAACTAAGTTTAACTGTTCCAAAGTTGTAGCACAGGTCTGGATTTTATTTTTCACAAGGTCTTCAAGTTGAGTCCAGCGCTGCTCAAAGTGATTGGTTTGCTCCTTCACTAATTCTTTGTCATCTGCATTCAAATGTTCAGTTATTTTTTGCTTTTGTTCCTTAAGGTCCTCAAGTGCAATCCTTCTCTCTTGAAGAATAGAGGCCAATGTTTTCAGAGCTTCAAGGTGTGCAGCTGTACTCTCAGTATCAGATCTGTTAAAAAAAATAATTCAGAAATATCAATATATCAATATATATATATATATATACAGTATATATGCACAGTTTAATAATTTCCTGGCTGTCATGTTTTCCCCTTTTACTTCTACACTTTGTGTCCCTTACCTGGAACAGGTATACAAATAAAGATGTCCAACTTTACTCCTTTATATACTTTATAGATATGTATATATTTTTTTCAAGTCAGTAACTTAAACCCTAATGAACCCAGTGGGTCAGTGTACTAGTCAGAAAATTAGCATCTCCAATAGGGGATTGGCAATGATAGCCCCCCTCTGTTTTTTTAGGAAAGATTTACTTAAAAGTTGCCATGATACGATTTTTCAAATGTTTGGACTGCTTCAGGGTGTACATTTTAAAGATACATTTAGAAGAATGGTGCAGTGTTAAGAGGAAACCACATTTTTTTAATGCATAGCTATACACAGGAAAGCAATCAGCTTAATCTAAGTAATTTCATCAATATGTGTTATAAGTCATTTAAATATCTGTGTACATTGAGGCAGCCATACTTGCTTATCACACATAAAGCCTCTTTATACTACTGCTGATCGTTGTACTTGTCTCATAGACCTTGACTTGCACCTGCATGACCCCACCGCCCTGACACTAGCATAACTGAGTACTCCATACTCAATGTAGAGTAGAAAACCGGAGCTCTCAAAAGTGCATATCTGTTCCCCACCATTATATTGTTGACCAATTTGCCTAAAAATGGCCAGGTCAGAATGCTATCATCTCATGTCTATGGGCACCTCCACTTTTTTTTCTACCAGTCTAGGAACTGATAGAAACTATACTCTTAGGTGCATATTTATAAAGCATAGAATCTGCCACTCAGCAAACATTCTCATCATTCCAGGTGCATGTGTTTTAGTGTTGAATCAGTTTTTATTAGCATTTTTAACAGGATTCAAACAGTCCATATCAAAAATCAAGTAGTATAAAACATGGCATTGGGAGACAAGAGGATGATAGTAAAACATCGGTGGCATGGCATCCAGGTGCATGTGTTTTAAATGGCAGAGTTTGACACTCCACTAGAGAATGTTTGGTGAAAGTCACATTCACTGCTTTATAAATAAACCCCTCATTTTCTATTCTACAGTCACAAGACATATGCAATACAATAAAGAAAATCTAGCACAGCAAGAAGAAAAAAGTATACACTCACTGGGGGGAATTTATCAAAACTGCAGCAGACAAAATCTGCAGCAGCTGCCCATGGCAACAAATCAGCTTCTCTCCTCAGTTTGTTAAACTAAGCTTTGAAAATAAAAGGTGGATGCTGATTGGTTGCTATGCACAGCTGCTCCAGATTTTGTGTGCACCAGTCTTGATAAATTCTCCTCTCTGTACTTTGATTTTGATGTTCTTTTTGTCTCTTTTATACAGATACTTGTAACCCTCTCAAACCTTTCTTTAAAAGCTGCTTTGTTTGGAAATCTCCCAAACAAGTACATATAAGCAGTAATAATATGTATTTTTAATAGAATTGGGTATGGTTAGAAGCTGTCAGCTTTTTATTGTTAGCCGTGTCCCTGTAACAACCTCTCTTCACTTCCTTTGCCAGAGACAACCAACAGGATTACCAAAATCATCAAATACCTGACAGAAGCTCTGTAGCTCCAAGTACTCTGCCCAAATCAGAAAAATTAACGTGAGATCTACTTTAAAGTGGCCTTGACAGCACAGGCTCACTTGTATCCAAAAGCACACTAGCTGGAGGGGGAGTGGCGGTGCATTAAAGTCAATGGCATCGCAGCCACGCCCCATGCCCGCACCTGGAACACAGGCACATTAGTGCCTGCGTTCCGGTACAGTGCGATCTGCAAAAATAGTGCTTGCAGCATTTTTGCAGATTGCACTGGACCGGAACGCCAAACGCTCTGGAACGCAGACTTTGTGGTGCAAACCGGCCCTAAAGAAGGAAGTGTGGGCAGGCGCATACACACTGCAGATCACTGGAGAGGTGAGGAGGAGAGCAATGCTAAGGCTGGATGGACGCAGCCGGGAGTGCGCACGTCGGACAGACTCTGTGGGACACGAGGAGTCTGCGATGGATCAGAGACAGGAACCAGCGCTGGAGGGACTTTGGAAAGAATCTGTTCGGATCAAGAGGCATCACATAAGGTAAGCCTTTAAAGCAGTATTAGGAGGGGGGGATTGCCTTTATTGTCCCTTTAATTGTTCCCCCCGGCGCTGCAAGTAACGGGTGTGTGGAAAACCTGATCGCTTGCCATATGCTGTGGTTCCTTTCACCAGTTTGTACATCATTACAGGAAGTAAGAGCTGGCAGAAGTAACCATTGTGTGCAGTGTAGTAATCAGGTATTCAACCCATCCGAATGGTTAAATACTTGCAGTGGGCAGTGGCAGGGGAGCAGCGAAGCAGTGGCATTTCTAGACATGGGCCACAGGAAAGGTAAGTATATTCTGCCCTGTTTTAGCAGGTATGCTTTTAGATACAAGTGAGTCTGTGCCGTCAGGGTTGCTGTAAGGACCAAATTTGCCATAGCAACAATTGTCTTCAAAATCAAAAGAAAATTCAAAAAAGAAACAAAACTATTTGTGAATTACCTGGCTAAGTTATCCCATTCAGTGGTGAGTTTTTCCAGAAAAACATCCACCAAGCTGAGGCGATCATGATAATCACGTGTTCTCTGCAGGTCCTCCTCCCTCTGCTGAAGCAGATTGTTATTTTGAAAGCAAAAGTCCAGCCAACGATTACTTAGGTGCCCAATGTCTGCATGCTCTGGAGACTCCTGTCCGCTGGTCAGCCGGTTCACTTTCTCTGTAAAACTGGTAATCTTATCTTGCTGAGACTGAAGCTTCTGATTGAATTCCTAGCACACAGAGATTATAAAATAAGAATCGAGAGTAGGGTGGCCTTTAAGCACAATTCTACATAAGCGCATCTAAATTATGTAAAAATCTAAAGCAGATACTTCTTCAAGTACAATGAAAGCTTTCAGAACTAGCAAATGTAATAGTAATGATCACTGAAGATGCAAAATTATACATCTGAATGGAACACAAAAAGTCAAGGTGGTGAAAAATGTCTCACTATTTCTACTGCTTCGGTGCACTCATTGTTGGTTAACGTTGTTTGCTAACCTGCATACTGCAAGATTATGCATCCTCACATATGTTGCATCACATGTAAGTTTCCAAATTTGTCCAAAGGTGGTGTGTGCATTATTCTGTCTGACCACTGTTCACTGCAGGATAAACAGAACTCAGATGGGAGTGCTCACTGGCTATGCGCATACACCTGCCGATTAGCGTACGATAATCGCGGGTGATCCCGCGATTGTACGATAATCTTCTGCATCTACTGTACGGTCGCACGACTTTCGTCTTCCTAGTGCGCTGGAAAACCCACCGAAAATCGTACGGTTTTCGGCGGGTTGGTAAGCGTGCTCGGAAGACGAAAACCGCACGGTGCCGGTGTGCACCCTGCCCGCTCAGCATTGCAATCAACAGTAAGCCTTCCCCTCAGCAGGGAGGGCTTGCGATGATCGCAAGTACGATCTGCCTGTCCAAGATGGGCAGGTCGTACGAAATTTTAATGACCTTACAACCATCGCACATTGAAAGTCGTGCGATGGTTGTAAGGTGTGTGGGCAGCTTAAACCACCCGATAATGCCATCAGACACTTGACAAATGTCGAACGAAATGTTGTTTTATTTTAACATTCAATTTTGGAATGAATGGAGTTTGCCAGAACAAAAAACACATTCACTGTTATAATTTAGTTTATTCAAGAAAACATTTCCATCCAGCTCCTTCAGCTTTTTTCACCGTATGGTCGAAATTCATGATCGATTTGACCCCATCAACTGATAAAAAGTTGAACGGAAGATCTACTAGTGTATGGCCACTTAAACGCAAGTGTGAATGGAGCCCAAAGGTAGTGCATGCATTGTGTTGCCATTGAGAATGACATGCAAAACACCAGCACATCTAGTGTGTGGCACCGTGCGCTGTGCAATCGCATGTGCTAAACGCACGCATCCCGTGTGTTTAGCGCAATGGCCAAGCCCTAAGGCTCCATTCACACCTAAGTGTCAGTGTTTCAGGTGCTTTTTTCTAAGCATTTGTGAGTATTTCACATGCACCGACGTGTGTTTGTCAAATGTTTTTAAGCATTTTTCAAATCATTTTATCGCGTTTTTCTTATGCCTTGTCCTCCATTTTGTTTCCCAGTGTTTTTTTGCAGAGGAAGGCTGGCTCTTAGTCTGTTCATTCATTCATTTCCATAGCCCCTGTTCACGCCAGAGAGTTTTGTCGCAAGCTGTAAAACGGGCGAACGCTTGAAAGGGTACATGAATTTTTATCAGGCAGATTACAACGCGCTTGGTCACATAGACTTCAGTGGAAGCACATGAAAATGCATGACACAAGCGTTTTGCACATTTCGGTGTGCGTTTTTACGTGTTTCTGCGTACGTTACCAGTTCAATCTGCTCAATACATGTCTGCTCATTTACTTGTTTGTGCGCACGTTGAACATTTCAATCTGCTCAATAAGACACCCGTCTTTGTATATGTGAGTTTAACACGCATCAAAATGTGCAAAACCACGCTAAACAAAACGTGCACTAATATGCGCAAAAACGCTGACGCTTAGGTGTTAACTATGACTTACTCGACAAATGTGCAACAAAATGCTCAAAAAAGAGAAAAAACTATTGTGTTGCACATTTACAGGTGTTTCCATTGAAGTCTCTGAGGCTGAAAGCGTAAAAATCTGCAGAAAAATAGCTCATGTACCCAGCAACAGGCGTTTTTCTACACGCGACAAGGCGCTCACGTGTGACCACGGGCAATGGAAAACAGTCAAATGTAATTGTAGTGCATAGCTCTTTGAGCTACAAAACACCTAGCTGTAAACAGCGACTTATTCTATACTATTTACAAATAGAGACTTTATCTGGAAATCACTTGTGTTAGCACAAACACCACAGACTGGCAAGTTCTGATTTAATAAGATAGAAGGGAAAAGTCCCCAGTACCTTAAGCTGTGATACCATGTTCTGTACCAGTTTAATCTCCAGCTCTGCTCGTCTCCTCTTCATATTCTGAATCTGCTGACCGGCCTCTTGGAAATATGCTTGAAGCTCCGCCTTTAGATGTTTAACTTCTTCCCAGCCGTTTGCCAGATCTTGAGCCACCATCATTCTCTGCTCAATCTGAGGAAGTAAACATTGTCAAACAAGTCAGCTTTTGTCACTTTAGTTTCTGATTTGCTGTTTTCTTCTACAAATTACCTCTTGGGGTTATTAATGAGCTGTTCTCATGGAAGCTAATATCAGCCTATAGATTTTGTGCAGATTCCTTTTTTATGATATTCTTAAGTCATCTTAATTTATTATATTTATTGAAGTGTTTCTATTATTCTCTGGCAGTGGATAAGTACTCGGTTTAAAGTTGGTCCTGCATGTTCCAATCTCATTGTATAATCTCTGTAATACTTCAATAAGCTTTACTAAAACTTTGTAATGCAAGGGTATCCTTATTGCAACATGAGGGTTTCTCCTCTATTCCAATTCTTCTCATGAGGGGGTGCGGGACAAGGGCAGTTTGTGGTGCACGGTGTCCAGCCCAGCTCACTGACATCACTGGCTGCTACGAGCTGAACGGGACACCAGCCAGAGTGTCCTGCTCAGCTCCTGACAACCAATGACGCCTGTGAGCTGGGTGCGAGGATGCCGCCCAGAATGTCACAGGTTGCTAAGAGCTCTTAGCAACCTGGGATGCTCTGGTCGTAAAGGGGGCAGCAGGCACCCCTCAAGCCCCCCTTTCCCACGTGACCCAATGAGATGCCACCTGCCTCAGGTTGCCTCAATATAGGGACAACCCTGACATGGAGCTCACGCATTTCAACCATTTAGAACATTAGGACATGCCAAACCTCTGCGTTCATTGTAGTGCGTAATCCTAACACGTATGTAAACAGTGGGGTTTTTGTACATACAAGTACAGCTCCATTATCAGCCAGCCTGTCATTGATTTGTACAGACAGACTGCATGAACTGTATGGTGCACCTGTCACTCCCAGCATGAGTAATACGCAGGGATGTGCTCTGTACAGCCGTCTTATGGCCGTGTGCAAGATTCCTAAGGGGTTATCAGTGGCAACAATTATTCTCAGCTCCTTTGTCAACAAGCGGACTTCAGATCACCATGACCAGCACGAGCAAAGTTTGGACAATCAGTTTTTGCCTATGCTCTTTTCACTTTCATTTTGCAGAAGTACAGGTAAAGCAGCTCTGAGAGCTACATGCGCTGAACAGCATCTAGCAGGGTTATTCACAAAAGGGTGAAGAGTGTGGAGAAGGCAGGTGAAGTGAACAATCTAGGGCAAAATAGCTGATTTGCAAAGAATTCTCCAATTCAGCTCACTTTACAGCTCAGCTATGTTGTCCTAGACTGTTCACTTCTCATGCCTTCTCCAAACGTATCACCCTTTTGTGAATAACTCTGATTACATGTCACTATGCACTCCCAATCTAGCCAAGTATAGGCAGAGCCGTTCTTACTGTTTGCTTTGTTCGCTGTATGTTGATTGCCACATTCTTCACAGGACCATCAGACAAGTCACAAGCAGTACACAAGAGATCCAAGTACGTGTTGGCCTGCTCCTGCAGAGTCCTGAAATGCTTCGCCTGAATGGATACACATAATGTAAAATGGCATGAAACAAATGGTACCTTTAAAACAAACAATCGCTACATCCACAATACACCTATTAAATAGAGCACTTAATGTACTGATGGTACACAATTTAGCAATGAACATTAAAATGTAAAGCTGCTCAAAACGGACTCAGTGTAAACTAACCTGCTTTGTTGCCTCCGCCAGACTGAGAGGAGCTTTGGTGCCAGGTTCTATGTCTTTCTGCATGGAGGCCAGCCAGGCCTGGCACTGCAGCAGTGTGTCTTGGTGACTGACATGTTTCTGGAGTTCATTCTCCAAACTTAAATAAACCTGCGGTTAAACATGATGATTTCAATGTGCAGCCAGTACTGGACACAGATATACTTTTTTAAAGAAAAAAAATAAAAATAAAAATCGCATATTACAAATGGTTGTGGCCAACAAATGACATGTGTAAATGTAAAGGGCTCATTACTTTGTCGAGAAATAGGTTTTTTGAGGAAAACTTTAAATAATGGAATGGGTGCAGGGACTTTACTATATACAGTTGTCTTCAAGTCTACTAATCCTTAAAAGCATGCTGTATGCACCTTATCATTAACTCTGCTGATTGGTCGGTTTGTTGCACTGTGTTAAGCTGCCCATGCAGCTTACGAATATCGGCCGACTTTCGTATGCGAGCGTGTTTTCGTCCGATATTCGTAAGGTTGATGGGCAGTGTACAACCGCAAATACTGTACAATCGATCGACTTTTGACTAACCAGCAGATTTGAAAACTTCAGTCGATCGTACGGTTTTCGCAAGGTTGGTGGCGTTTCTGTACGTCAAAATTCGTACGATTTACACTGCACATGCGCAGGCGAAAATATGTGTGGTCGATTACCGCAATTCGTCCAGGTGCTTTCTTTTAATTACTGCTTATTCAACCTTGCGGTAATCGGAGCAGGATGGGGTCGCCGTACGAAAATCGCACGATGGTACGATCATCGGACGAAAAGTTTCGTCCAATGATCGCAAGGTGTATGGGCAGCTTTATCCATTATATATTAGTAGAATATGTCAAGCACTGTACAGGTAAAGTACCATTTAGGGTCACCTCATACCTGAGTACTTAAACTGCAACTGAAGCCAGAACTTTTTTTGTTTTTAGTTTTGGACAGTGTAGAGAGGGATTAGAACACTTGTCAAGTTTTTATTGCTGTCTTCGTCCTCTTTAGGGAGATCCACCCTCTCCATGCATCCTGGTGACATTCTCACATTTTGGGCTGTCATCAGACGAGGAATAGATGGGAAATCTTCTAATTGGGACACTAGTTCTGGGGACCACAGGGGATTCCCCTCTCTTTGGGGGGATTTCCTCTCATTTCCTGTTGTAGTTATCGGACAGGAAGTGAAGGGAAATCTCCCTAATGGGATACAGATGGCAGAAAAACGTACTCTATCTAAAAAAAAGTTTTGGCTTTAGTTGTACTTCAACTATATGGGATAAAGCATCAAAATGAAAGGCCATTGCTGCCTATGGTGCCATACACCACAACATTGGCTGTGTATTTAATGGTATTCATACGCCATATAACACTGTAAGTGTGTTTAAAACACACTCAGTATCTTTCCTGCTCTGCAATAAGAAATATGCATTTCTAGACATGCAGATGTTAATGAGCTCTTTATCAGTGAATTATATAAATTACATCGCTGTATAACCCATCCATATGATAAGACTGTTTGCTAATAATACATGTGTGAATGAGCTCTTATCATTGGATGATATCAATGTCATGTATGTGTAAGCATTCATATGATGAGATTGTTTTCTAATGAAGCTATATTAACCAGTTTCAGAGTTTCGAACATCCTACAAACAACAATCAGTTCATTTGAGCCCAGCCTGCTCTGCTAATACTCCACCATAAATAGACACCTATTTAAACAAAACCATCCCCAAACTACAACCTACGGCAGATCCCAGCAAAGTGAGGCAAATTGCAGGTATAGAATCTCTCCCAACTCCTTTTGTAGGCTCAGGGTTTAACAATACTTACTCGCTGGACAGTGCTACAAATGGCAGAGTAGCTGTCCCTCGTCCCTTGTAAATGGGCCTGAATATTCTGCTTGAACTTTCCCTGAAGGTGCTCAGAACAATGAAGAACCAGAGTCTCTCCCTTTAGCCTAAGACTGTTCAAGCGTTCTTCAAAACCAGCAATGTCCTCCATCATTGCCTGTTGGAGTAATTGTTACATTATTAAGTTCTTGCCTTTAGTGATCTATCTGCAAAGATAATGGCAGTCTTACAATATGCACAGTCAAGGCAAGAAAATGGACAAAAGTGTAAACCAACAAATTTGTTCTGCAGCATTTCACACTGACTCTCAACATAGTGATCATACTATTCACATTTCACGCTTGGCCTTTTACGATATTCCATTCTGAAAGACTGAACAGCCTTTCGGGCTACCCTTCAAGTGATCACACAGCTTTTTGTCAGCACACTAATCTTTTTATGTCAACCATCATTTCCATTTGTGGCTACTGATTTTTGTTGCTAACTAGTGATGAGCCGAACACACCTGAGTTTGGTTCGAATTCGAACTTTAGAACATGGAAAGAGTTGGAACTCAAGCTTGGAACTCTGAAAATCAAATCAAGCGAGCGAGTCTATCCCTATTGCTAACAAAGCCTTACTTTTAAATAATGCTTACATACACAGATGGTTATATTTCCCCTGTTGAAACAGAGACATTATTGTTGTTGATTTAGACTAGAGATTGTTTACTAAGTGATGTGAATGTGAATATATGATCAAACTAACTACCCAAGCAGGAGCTTGGGTAGTCAGCGTAGACAGGAATTTACACTTCCAGAAAGTGGCATGAGTCCAACTAAAGTCACATGGATCACAACATGGGAAAAAAAGTTTGAACACATGCAAGTGCTAATTCAAGCTTTTCACTTCATTTCCTGTACGGTCTGGTGACGAGGTCTTTTTAACCACCTCAGGGCCGGCCGTTGTAAAAAAAACGGTCGGCCGAGAGGTCTCTAGATCTGAGCGGGCGTCTTTAGATGTCCGCTCAGACACGCGTGTATGGTGTGCCGATCGTTACCCCCCCTCCTCCGCGGTCGCCCCCGCAGTTGTCCCGCTGATTGCGGGTGCGCGCAATTTTAAAGCTTGACATGTTTGGTGTCTATTTACCCGACGTGACCCGATCTTTTATATTTTACCAAAAAACTGGGTAATAATAAATGTTTCCTAACATAATGTAAAAAAAAACTTTTTTTTTTTCAAAAATTTCTGTAATTTTTCCCAATTATAGTAAAAAATAAAAAACCCCAGTGGTGATTAAATACCACCAAAATAAAGCTCTATCTGTCCCCAAAAAATGGTATAAAATTCACTTCAGTACAGCGTTGCATGACGGAATAAACGTCAGTCAAAGTACCGCAGTGCTGAATACTGAAAAATGGCCTGGCCAGGAAGGGGGTCTAAACACCTGGTCTTGAAGTGGTTAAGTGAACATTCTCTTCTTTAGAAAATCATCTGCATTGAATCCATCATCTACCGGTTTTAAGTAACCAAGTTGATATCAACACTATAATCATGTCAAGGCAACGTGAAAAATAAAACAATGTATAAAAAGCCTATTTATCACCTATGATACAATACCTTATGGTTTGCCAGCTGCTGAGTAATGGTCTCTAAATTGCTGCTTTCCATTAGATCTGGAGTTACAAGTCTGCTTGACATATGAAGCAGCCACTTCTCCACATCCTGCAGCTCCGAATTGTAGGCTTCATGTTCCTTTACTTTCTCTTCCAAATCTGCTACACTTGTCTATTTACAGAAAAAAAAACAAAAAACATAAAAATGTTTTTCACGTCTAAAAAATATGAAAAGAATATGGACTGTGGTTAGTTATTTTAGCTCAAGCACTACACACCTCTTAAAGTTAAAGCATAATTTACTTATATCTTGCCTTCAATCCTCCCCCTCCCCCTCCCCCATCAACATGGTAATTAAATATTTAAATAAAACCATTTTTATTTCATTACAACTCTTATATTAGATCCAGTGACATCATCACCGGGTATCTGAGCTTCTCTACAACATCTTCTCATCAACATGTAATGATGATACTCCATGATTGAAAGAACTGAAATCCAATAAATGAAAGTGATGACACAAAGATAGCAAGGTTGGGGTGGATAAAGTTAAATGATGCTGGTCATCTTCCAGGCATGAAATGAGACAGGCTCTATCTAAATTGCTCAAGCTTATTATGAACACCGTGTGAATCTCACAGTGTTCAGTGAAATCAGATGAAGCAATTTCAGTACAGCAGTGGCGTCACAAGGAGGGTGCGGGGCGTGCGGCCCGCACCCGGGTGACACCATTGCAGGGGTGACACCAAAATGACTGACAGTCATTTTGGTGCCACCCCCTCTAAGAAGTCGGGCTCTCGGTCCATGACAGTGCCAGCAGAGAGGAGGGGACCCGGCAGCATTCCTCATCATGCCGGGTGAACGTCCCCTCCTCTTTCTGCCTGCGTCCACCACCAAGATGGCCGCCGGCAGGCGTCAATCAGATGGCTGCGCATGCGCATGACGTTACGCGCAATGACGACACGCCGGGGTGTCACCCGGTCTAGAGACCGGGTGGCACCTGGCCTCGGGAAGCCGATGCTCCTAGAGCTTTATTCAGGGGTTGGTATCATGTGTAATAACTACACTGTATACACTGCGTACTTGTTTCCAGTTCAATGATTTGGAAAGCATACAGCATGATGGCCGGGCAACCAGCATTTTTAAAGCAAAAGCAGCCCCGTATCGTCACAGACATCGATGTCACCGGACTCCTCCCCCCTTCCCCAAGTGGCTCCGTCGGATAACGAAGGGAAGGGGGGAGGAGTCTGGTGACATTGATGTTCATGACGGCTAACGAAGGGAAGCCACTTGGGCCGGTGAGTTTGCCCAAGAAGCAAACATGTAAGATGCTTCCACTAAGTGTATTCATTTCTTTATTAACAACACAGTACTTAATTGTTTTTGGTCATAATGATTGTGAATAATTACCTCCAGTGTGCAGGCACAGAGCTCAGTTAAGTGCCCAGGCTCTACACAGCTTTAAAAGGAATCTGTCACCAAGAATTCGGTGACTGAACATGCACCAGTGCAATCATTAAATAAAGTAACATGTTTTTGCTGAGTCTGCCAGCACACAGATAATGTTACGACATAATACTTAATTCATACTTGCCTCAATCATTTTAAGTAATTATCTGCAATACTCAGGCCCAGAAAAATGTCAAGAGTTCCCAACTTAATGCCATTTTCAGCTGTGTTAAAATCATTATGCCAATGTAGTTGGATCTGTATGTGCGTTATAATTCATCGATTTAAAAAAAAAATTGATTAATCGAACATGAAAATTTTAATTAGTAACAGCCCTAATATATATACACACACACACTTTTTTTTACTAAATTCTTTGTGTCATAAAAGCTTGCATTTATTTCCATCATCATCCGTATAAAATGTCAGACATGTTAATGTATTTTGTCTCTTCTCTCACCTTTGCCATGTGGCACAGTCCTTGATAGTCTTTTTGCAATTTCTGAATTTTGTCTCCCGCAGTAGCGTCCCGGGTCAGACTAAACAAAGCTTCTCCTTTTTCAATGACTAGCTTGATAGAAGGCTCATGGGAGAGAACAGTCTGCTGAATGGACTGAAAAAACAATTACGTAATTAACATTTTGTCTGCAGATATAGCACAAGCGTAGAAAGGCTTTTTCAATAATATTTCTGGCAGTGGCAGAGCCTGAAACTCCCTTACATTCAGCAGTGATCCAGTACCAGGACTCTCAGACCTGACATTACAATGATCATGGGCTGCTTTGGCTAGAGCTACCCATATAAATGAGATGAGTTCCTTGACTGAACAACAATCTTGTGGATGTGGGATACCTTCCTGAAAAGCTCACAACAACGTTCAGGAGGAAGAAATCAATGTATCAGGTTGTCCAACGATAAGATAATGAATGTGTTTGCAAATGTGCGACCCACTCTAAAGTCTCTCTACACCAGATAAAAACAGCTGTCAGCACACCGAAATGTCCATCACTTGTAATACGTTATTTTTCCAGGACTGCCTTCAAATGCTGCGCCTCTCACCTACTCCTCTTTTGCTTTTTACCCACCAGTGGGCTAAATCTAAGGCCTGGTTCACACCCAGGCTATTTTGAGCAGTAGGAAAAGCGCTTTTAAACGCTCAACACAAGAAATCTGATGATTTTCTATGGCCCCTGTTGACACCTGAGCAGCAAACGCCAGCAGGAAAACGCCAAATGCCCAAAAAGGTACATGAGCTTCTTTGGGCACTTAATAGTGCGTTTTTGCCCCATAGACTTCAAAGGAAATGCCCAAAAACGCACGGCAGAAGCATGTTGCACATCTTCATGCCAATCAAAACACGCGTCTTCATGTACGCACGTACAAACGCGCATAAAAATATGCAAAACGGGCGTGGCCTGGACATTTTTGGCACTACACTAATCATCAGGTTGTTCATTGCCTTGGTTTAATGTGCGGCCATGTGGCCCAGATACGATGTGAATTATCTCTGTATCCCACCACTTTGTTTACAAATAAAGAATTTAAAAAAAAAAAAAAATATGCAAAACTCGCATAAACGCACAAAAACTATGCCGCCTTGATGTGAACCCGGCCTTAGTTTTACAAGAGTTGGATGTTATGGTGTGATGCTGCATCCATCTTTGAATACATTGACAGTCTGATAGACCTTTCAACAACAATCTATCACAGAGGTAGGCACCCTTTGCACTCCAGCTGTTGTGGAACTACAAGCCCCACAAGGCATTGCAGGACTGACAGTCACAGGCATGACTACCAGAGGCCCAAGGTGGGATCTGTAGTTTCACCACATCTGGAGTGCCAAGGCTGCCTGCCCCCGATCCATCAGATCCTCACACAAGCTTTTTTAATACTTGCCATGCACATTCATTATTCAGTGCATGTCCTGTGCATGCTATGACGCCAAATATTAGATGAAAAATTGCAACTAACCAATCTAATGATGCAGATGCTGGCATCCCATGATCTGCTGATAAGACTCTTTGTGATCCATATATGAGAGATTTACTGCACAAAAGCACCAAAATGCTTTACAACAGACCCAAGCTTAAGTGTTTAGAAACGTAAAGACTTTGCATAACAAGAATGCATTTCCCCTGAACATGCCAGTTCTTCTGCCACTGCACAGAGAGTGTAGGTTACCTTGTATTTAGCTAGCTGTGCCTTCTTCTCATACAGTTCAGTTTTGGGCTCCACATCAGCTTGCAAAATTGACTGACATTCTGCTAGCCACTGGGCTTGCACTTTATACTTGTCCGAAAACTCCTTAGCCAAATGAAGACCCTTCTCCAAGGCTGTGTGTTCCTTCCTAATTGAACTTGCCAGGTCTTCCAAATTCTCCACATGGCTGTGTATGTCTTTTTCTAGCTGCTCAGCCTCAGCTCTTGCTAAGTAGTTTAGCACTCTTTCTCCTTTCTCACGGGCTGATTTGAGCAATCGATGACCCACATCCATATCACTTAATAAAAGCTGGAGGAAACAGAACATATTTAGCAATATATAAAACAGAAGAAAACTATTAATAGATCTGCATATTCTTTCCATTGTCCTTATTGCTTGATTGTCGCTTATCATTCAAAGTCATCAACATACAGACTCGAAACTAGCACATACAGTATATTACATCCATAAAATAGTTGTTCATGTTCAATATATAAAATAAACTAAAACTAGTGTAAGTAGAAAAACGTAGGGGTCTATTCACGAAGCTGCCGAAGGATCTGGCAGTAGCTTCGGCCGATCCTTCGGCTAGCTTCGGCTCCAGGAACCCCTT
>NW_017306718.1:877456-903710 GCF_000935625.1 Nanorana parkeri | reverse complement strand
GCTCAGCCGATCCAGATGTTGGATCGGCTGAGTCGAACTCCTTCTGCACTTCGGGTCGGCCGAACATGCTGAGCAAGTTCGGCCGACCCGAAGCCACACGAAGCAAGCCGATGTACGGCTGATTTCAGCCGATGTACGGCTGAAATTAGCCGTACCAGCCTGAAGTGAATAGCCGAACAGTGTTCGGCTCACTTCACTTCAGATCGGTCATTCACTCGGCTGCCCTCGGCGGTAAAAAAACGCGTGACGGTCGCGCGTCAGACGCGCATATTACAATACGCCTATGTGTGAATGGGGCCTTAGTATTACCGTGTGTAATTAATAGAAGTTCAATAAACCCACTTTCTCATTAAGCATTATTACCCCATGGTGCATTTCATAATCAAACAATTCAGTACTGTACCAATGTTCCCTTCTGTATTCCCCACACTAGTTAGACATTAACCTATGCTTCAATTACCTCAAGTTTCTTCATTTTCTTCTCCAGACCTGTCTTATCCATGACTCCCATGTCTGATGTAACATTTTTAAAGTTGTTTTGTGCTTCTCCAAACCAGTCAGTATATGATTTAATGGCAATGTCTGACTCCTCTATGCTTCTGATTTCCTCTTCTAGAAACTGGGTTTGTTCCTAAAGTGAGGGAGACAAGCAAACAATTAATAGATTGTGCTATTTGGTTAGCAATGTATTCCTTAACCCGTGAAAAGCATAAATTGTTACATTTGGATGACTCATCCTAGTTTGTGCAAAATATGGTGCAGTTAAAGTTTTGCCTAGTTGAAAAATAAATCAAGTGTTCTGATGTCTGTCTTAGTTACCTGTTCCATACTCTACATAGATAAAACACATAGCAGACATAGTATTTGTGCTTTATTCATAAAACAAAGAAAAAAAGTCAAAATTTTGTTAACTGAAAGTATTTACCAAGATATACAGCCTGACAGCTTGATAGCGAGATGCGAGCAGAGTGGCCACGCTACTCATTCTGCTGCTACTCCGGCCTTCCTCCAACACCTGCTGAGCCAATGACCCAACCTCTTCAACCTCCTCCTTGTAGACTAACACCTCCTCATGCCATTTCTGGAATATAACATTTGTTTCCCATTATAGCAAAGTAAAAATATCAGTGATTACATTATTTTATAGCAAAGTAAGAAAACTATAACATTGATTTTTTAGATGTCTTTCAAATTGTGTGACTTCACAGAAAATATTGATACAGGAAACTGTGGTCTTCAAGCTCTACAGGTCATACGCTCGATATTGTAGGGCATGTTCTAAGAAAATTACTATAAAGTACAGTAATAAAGGATACAATCAAAAATAATGTAGAACTATCTATAAACGGATTAATTGTGTCCAGTTTGCAGCTCCACACAGAAGTATGTTTTAAAGGATTTATATGATTTATACATCTAGAGAAAAGAAAGTAATAGAATACTGACTACTAGCACATTCCATCTCACACGCAAGTTATAATTACATAACCTAAAAAACATAAACACTTTCTAAAAGATATAACAAGGCCAAATAGATCCTAATATTCTAAGTATGGTCACTGAATCATTTTTAAAATACCAATCATTTAATATAGCAATGATTTAAAATTATTTTCTATGACTTTACCTTCATTTGCTGCAGCTGTATTTCCTTTGTCGCTCTGTCTGACTGGCGTCCAGTTCTAATATTTACGTTTCCTTCCACAGAGGTCAACCATTCATCAGTCTTCTGGAACTTCCTTTCCATCAATTTCAATTTACTTAGAGCACCATTAATCTGTCCTCTGGTCTCTGTGAGTCTTTGCTGATACAATTGCCAGTCCTGTCTTAATGATTCCAGTTCCCTATCTTCAATGTGAGGAATGCCCCATGGTATAACTTCTTCCCGTATGTGTAGTGCAGAGTTTAATAAGGCTTGACCTTCTGCACACCTCATTTGAAGTTCCTAAAAAGAAGAAAATGCTAGCCATGATATGGTATGAGATCTTACCAAACCCCCATGAAATTCAGCACTACTGAATATAAGGAAGGTAAACCTATGAATCTGGAACTCTCATGAGCTGAGCTTTGGTCTGGTCGGAGGTATTTAAGCTCTGAGCCTGTGAGTTGAAATGATTAAGTGCACACCATAACTTTAGTGGAATCACTATGGTGCAGTTATAAAGGAACACTGAATATTGTGCTGTTATTGTACTTTAAATTTAGCATACCGAATCAGTGGTTCCTGCTTTGCAGCCTGTGCAGACCTTGCTCAATGGATCCAAAAGCCATCATTAAATGAAATTGAATTGTTCATTATCTGTATGCTTCCACCTAATCTATTTAATTATTTTTGGGTGAAGACAGCTTAAGTAGGTTGATTACTTGAATCTTGAGCTGGGCACAGACATTGGAGTATGGATTAATGTAGCAACACCATCTGATCATCAGCAAATTCAGTACGAGCAAAGATCCAGCTGAAAAAGCCAGATCATTCTCAGGTCTATGAGCACTATCAGCACCAAATATTTATAGCTTATAATTACATATAAATTAAGTACTGTCCTAATACCGTCTTAACATAGATATAGTACTTTGTACTATGTGTAGCAAGTCATCATTATAGTTTTATAGGATTACTGCATTGATATATAATTGCTATCTAACAAATGTTATGATAAAACTTGTCATCTACCTGAAGTTCCCGAAGAGTGCTTTCATACATCTCAGTATTGCCATCCAACAATTCAAGACAGTCCAGCTTCTCAATCTCTTTTTGTAACCAATCATCAAATACTCGAAGACCCTTTTGATAATCTTTATGATCTGAGACTATTTTATCTACTTTGAAAATGGCCTCCTGCAAAAGAATATATCTGTGTTAAGCAAGTGATTTCATAGTTTCAATAGCAACAGAGTCAACAACTGTTAATGGGCCTTTCTGCAACCAGAGTCTATAGCGATACCACACATTTATAAGAATTATCAAGGCATGTTTATTAGCAAGCTCATTTTTGTTAGGCGTTTTGCATATGTTCATTGTTCTACATAATGAGAAAATGTTGTCAAGAGTCACATTTTTCAAAGGCTCCCAATAGCATTTAACAACATACAGTACCTAAGTATTACTAAAAACAAAGTTTAAAGGAGAACTATGGGGTCAGTGTTTTTCCCCATAGTTCTCCTTAGGGTAACGGGAGGACACAAACTAGCGTCCTCCCGTTACCCTAAGCTCAGTATACCGCGAGCTACAGCTCGCGGTATACTGAGACGCCGCAGCCGGAGCGGATCCCGACATCGATGTCGAGATCCGCCCAGCTGCGTGCGTGACAGCTGGCTCTGCCTATCTAGAGGCAGAGCCAGCTGTACCCGCCCCCTCCCCCGTCCGTTCCGCCAGTCAGCGCTGGCAGATCGGAGCGGGGAGAGGGGAATCCAGCCCCTCCCCCTGTCACGGCAGAGAGCCGTGACAGGATCGAGAGGTGAGCGAACCCGGTATGTGTTCGCTCACCTCCCGATCTACTGAGCCGACCTGTGACAGTCTCATTGTCACAGGTCGGCTAGAACTATGAGGTGAGTGGAAATCACGCATCTCATAGTTCTCCTTTAAGTACCAAAGAAAAGTTATTTGATACCAGTATGTGTACAGATGACCACATACACCTATTTAGCTTACACTGGACAACTGTTGACAAAACACGTCTAAAATTGGCAAGTTTGTAGAAGTTACTACTTATGTATTTTTAATTTGAATACATTAGGGACAATCCCCCAACACATGTATAATTAAGTTTACTAACAACTATTAGTTACCTTAGTCTTTCCTTGTAATGCCTTGTAGCGTTCCTGCAGGTCCTGGAGCTCCAGCTGTGTAACATAATGTTCTGTCATACTGGACCCCTTCTTTTCTATGGTGTCCAACAAAGACCCATGACTTATGACCTCTTCATTCAATAACTGAAAGAAAAGGACAGTGTTGGTAAAGTGCTTCTTTGTGATTGTAGACTTTGAAAATCACACGCAAATATTGATTGAACACTTTCTTGGTATTTAAACCTCAAGATGAATTTAATATGTAATACTCTCTCCAAATAAAAATAACCATGCACAGAAGAGTTTCTAGGATAAAATGCATGAGTCCTCCAGTAAAATTTGTTTTTCATTCACTGATGAACCTATGCCAAGACTGTAGCATCCTGCACTGGCATGTTTACCCAGCCCATTGACATTATTGGGTTTTTAAACACTGTCAAAGCAAGAGAACTGCCACATTTCCATCCATGTCAGCTAATTACACAAACATTGCCAGGGTTATCAATAGAATAATTTGCATATTTATATTTATTTTTTTAATGCAGCTTTATTTAAAGCAAGTGCTAAGCCATAAACATGACAAACATTAACCAAAAATGTCAACTCTTATGCTCTGTTACTTCAGAATGACTGAGCGGTGAGGAGAGAGAGTCGCCGGCTATCAGATCCTGACCGAGTGGCTCTCTCTCTCTCCCCACCGCTCAACCATCCTGGATGACAGCTCCCTCCTCCTCCATTTCTCCTCAGATTCCCCGCTTCTCTCAACCGTCTGTATGGGCAGAGGCAGAGGGGATCCGAGGAGAAATGGAGCGCTGCAGCTGGCAGGGGGGCGGAAGGAGGGAGCTGTCATCCAGGATGGTTGAGCGGTGGGGAGAGAGAGAGCCACTCGGCCCGGATCTGATAGCCAGCGTCTCTCTCTCTCTCCTCATCGCTCGGCCATCCAGAAATAACAGCGCTCCCCCGGCGACTTCAGCGCTGCTTCTCCTGTGCATCTCTGTGCATGGCCAAGTGGCTCAGGATGGAGAGTGGAGGATCGGTAAATATGTCCGAGTAGAAGCTGCAGGCTGTGCCGCCCCTCTTCTCCCTGCCGCGCTGAGGTCAAGCTGTGTTGGCTGCCTAGCGCCCCTGTTGCCATGGCGCCTGTGCTCACCATGGCAACAGGGGTGAGGGGGCACAGCCAGGCTGGCCCTGGCCGCGCCCGAGGTGAGTGCCTCACTTGCCTCACCCTAGCTACAGCCCTGGGGGCACAAAACTACCAGGGTGTCTGGCAATGAGATACTGTTAAAGAACATACTGTATCGTCTTAATACTACTTTTGCCTTCTGGTTACGCAGCCCCAAGCTCTTGCGTTTCTTATGTATTAGACACTTGCAGACAACTCTAAATGATTTAGGTCAGAATGAATAAATATGTACATACTTTAGCTTTGCTCTGTGCTGCAATTTTGTCCCTCAGATCATTGTACTGCCTTTCAGCATCATTCATTCTATCCTCAATCCCATCCATCCAGCTGGAGAACTGACGTACATCATCCTGATAGCCAGTCCACTTAGACAGAGCCCCTTCAAGTTGGCTGTAAAAATTAAAGACAATCAATAATAAATATTCACTTATACTATAAGGTGAAAACAAATGCAACTTTATATAGAGAGATATGCACAGCATCTAAAACATTTACCTTTTACACTGTATACAGGAGGATAATAGGGAGGCCCAGGAGTCCTTCAGGTCTTGAAGCTGGTCCTGAATGGCAGAGGCTCCTTCTGGTGACGTGTTTCTCAGAACTGATTCTCCTCGGGTTATTATCATCAGAATCGGGATTTCCTTCTCCTGCTTCGCTAGTAGCAGAGCCTATACCAAACGGATTGTCATAAAACAGCCAACACCAACTCAGTGATAATGTTTCGGTTTGGATGAAGGCTAGCAAAGGAAATCAACTACCAGCTCCTGAACATTAATGTAGGCCTGTAATAGGGTTGCCCCACTCCTGACTAGCAGCTTATTATTATTATTATTACATAGTATTTATATAGCGCCAACAGTTTGTGCAGTGTTTTACAATATAAGGAAGACATTACAATTACAATACAATTCAAGACAAGATGGTAAGGAGGGCCCTGCCCCTGAGGGCTTACAATCTAAAAGAGGAGGGGGAAGTGATACATGAGGAGGTAGCTGTGTGGGGATGAATTATTTGAGAATGTGAAGTTTCAGTGGTTAGGTCAAGGTGGGATAGGCTTCCTTGAAGAGATGAGTCTTTAGGGAACGCCTAAAGGCAGTCAAGGTGGGAGATAGACAGACAGGTTGGGGATCAGTTTGAGCAGATCAGTGCGCTTGTCTCTAGCCCTTTGTATTTAAAAAGGCTGTACACAGGGTACATGTTTTATCCAAAGATGGTATTGCATGTAAGCAAAGGAAAGGAAAGTGAGGGTATCACCCACAATATTTAATTTCGATTTATTTTACATCTTCAAATTTGACTTGTTGATATGACTTGTACCTCCACCTCTTTTGTCATACACTTCTACAGAATACCCCTGACAGTACAGTTTTCAGTGAGAATCAAAGGAAAACAGGAGTATGAACAAACTGCACCTTGCAACTGTTCTAATGCCCATCCCTGAAGAGGAAATTAATTGGAACTATAGTGTCAGTGCTCAGAAAAGCTGCAGACTGGGTTCATACAGTGGCACAGCACAAACAAGACCCTTTGCAGAGCGTACTGAGCCAACAAGAACAATGTAAGCTTATCTGTATTGCACCAACAAGAGCAATGTAAGCTTGTACAACAGATGTTGCATACTTGTATAACTGGATGAGCAGCGCTAAGAGTTCAATTGTTTATATCTCATATAAGTGTCAGTAGTTTAAACCATGAATAGTACTTGTTATCGCATTAGCTAAATATGATGAAAAGAAAAGTGAAAACAAAAATACATAACAGTAAATTTGTGTCAAAATGTGACAAGCCTAAAGTGTATCGTGTCGAACCACCGATACAATGTGTACTAATGTAGAGATATTGAATCGCCACTATAAAAATTGTGATGTGAAATAAAAGCTGCTGTATTCTAGGCCACTGGATCTAAAGATGCTTTAACTGAGTAAACAGCGCTAATAATGGAAACAAAATACACGTGTGGAAACACAAAATACAAGCACAATATTTTTCGTTCATAATATTTTTTGTTCACAATATATTTTTTTGTTGTTCACAATAATTTTTGTTCACATATATTATGTTGCACAATGATATCAATGCACATTAAGGTTTAAGCAAGATTTGTAAAAGTGAAGGTTTTCATAGATTCATTTACTTCATTGTAACAACGACGGCACTTAGGATTGATATTTGTTTAAAAAGTCACGATTTTCTTTAACCCTGTATAGGGTATTTCACAAGTAATAATTGACGGTAATTTGCATTCCGCATTTCCCGTGTTGTTTCAGTTTTAGCAATATTATCACAGCTCAAAAACACTTTGGGTTTACACACGTGTATTTTGTTTCCATTATTAGCGCTGTTTACTCAGTTAAAACAAGATGCTGAATACTAATGTGAAGACAACTTTATTTAAACTGGCAAGTAGCTGCAAGAATGCATTAATTAGCAGCATTTATACTTATCATTTAATTTAATGAGAACTGGAAACACACACAGGCTGCCACAAAAACCTGTCTGACATGCTAAATTCATGTTGAGAAACCAGGGTAATATAAGAATGTATTATGCATATAGTAAGCTATGATTATTATTTAAGAAATATAATATTTGCTATACTAACAGTATATAGTATTTCTGAATAAAAATTAAATGAAATACTTGTGGCATAGTTACCTCCAGCTTGAACATTCTGCTGTCAAGGACACTTTTATCTGCTGTCGGGTGACTGTAGGATTGCAGCAGGTGAATAGAATCCTTTATCCAGTCCTGAAGCTCATTCAGGCCCTGCGAAAACTGTTGATGTTCTGCAACAATTCGGTCCATCCCAGACATTTTTTCCTACAGAGGAATCAGGTGCAATGTTGGAAATTTAGAATAATGCTGACTAAGATTTCACAGGAACATTATGTAAATTAAAACTGTACAATACATGTGTGACTGTATCAATTCCTAAATTTCCACTGACAGGTCAGATTGACTGTGTAGTGATGCTACATCATGCTACCTTTCAGTGTAATACATAATAGCAGATCGTGCCTACAGAATGAACCCTGGAACAGATAACAGGACACATAAGCAGAATTTGACTTCACAGAAATTGTGGGTACTAAGCCAGTAGGTACTACTGTGAGCTGAGTGCCACATGTCACACCTTACTATTAGTGATTCTTAATATTTTCTATCCAGCAGTGGCAGACCATGGCACAATGTCAATTTCTATTACTGTGTTTACATGGAAAGAAGTGCAGACTGTATAACGCCCCTCGGCATATTATAACAAAGAGAATCACCTTGTTATTCCCTTCATAAAATTGTGTTTCGATTTTGTCTTGGTAGCTTTGCCAGATCACTAACAAAGAATAGTTGTGAATGCTCACACTTCAATGTTGTGCCCCTACAGGTAAAATCTTTCCATAGGAGTCCAAGTCTCCACATTGCAAATTGTAAAGGTCTGACTTCTCCGAAATTGTGTTCTGATTCTGACGGTAAAACATATGCAACAATAAATGTAGCCATGCTTATAAGAATCTTTCAGTGAAAGGCAAGCTAAAGAAAACAAGACTTCTAAAGGTTCTGTTTCAGAGATCCTCTAGTGCTGAATTAATATCTGTCAATCAACAGAAACAATAGTAGAGCGTATAGTAGAGTGGAGAGTGGTTGATTCATGGGTACGAAAACTATGGCGATCATTTCATAAGATTTCCTTTAATCATCGCTCTCTCTTCATTTCCTTTCTTTCAGCATACCAATTGGGGGGTGTCAGATATGTGGAGTGACAGCATCTATGGGTGCTGTCATCCCTATTGATTTGTACTGCTTGTCTGAACTGGCCCGGTTGTCTTAGAGAAGCATTTATGGTTGTGCCAGCAATTTTTATACTTATGACATAGACTCTTATTAACTACTGCAGTACCATCCTGTCATCCCCATGCCCTGCAATTGTGTAGAAGGGTGATGATGATATGGATTCACTTACGCTTACAGTCTTTGAGCCTAACCTCCAAGAGTCATATTATGATGCATAAAAGCCCGAAGCAGGGATTAAAAGACCAGACTTACCTTTAAAACTTTAAAGAAAAAAGCTTCAAAAACGTCCTTGTGACAGCATTGTGCCTAACCTTCACTACCCTCCTTCCCTTAGGTTTATGTCTGATACAATGTTTTTACGGCCTATCAGATTAGCCATACAGATGATATATATTACTATTCAGGCAGTTAAAACACTCCATGCTTCGTTAGGTAACATCAGACACAGCAATAAAGAATGCACATCAGGAGTAGCACACAAGCAGCAAGCGCAAACAGTGAAACATTACCTTGGTTAGATTGTTTAAAGCTAGGTATTGAGCAGACAGCTGAGACACCCTGTGCGCACAGGTTTTGCTGGCAGACTGTCCTTCCCTTAGCTGCTGAGCTTTTTCTTTTAGTCTGGTGATTTGTGGCTCATGACAGGCTATTTCTTCCAGGATAGACTAAAGAGCATAAGCACATTTCAGAAAGAGCAGAACACATAACAATGGCATACAGACATTAGTAGAAGCTGGGTGCAACATGTTAGACATTAGGCCATCTCTACCCAAAATGTTTATTTTAGCTGGCAAACTGAATTACACGTTGGCCAACTGGATCACCTTCATTATGACTTTTTCGGGAAACAGAGGAGCTTTAAACTGGGAAATATCAAAACTGGAGTGTAAAACAGCTAAAAACAGCCAGCAGGCAATGCATTCTATACCTGCCGATCAGACTTGGGTAATATTGACCTTTAAGTTGACAACAATGTTAGATTATTGCAAGGTAAGCGTATGACTGAAGGAAATAATTTAGGTCATGTTGGTATAATATCATAAACATTGGCGCCTGGGGAGGCCATGGACATACGGAGGAGGATGGTCAGAAGTTACCTGCAGCTTTTGCTGTTCCTTTCTTTTAGAGGGCAGGTCATGGAGGCGGTTATTACTGTCTTGAACTATTCGTTCAGTATTGCTGAGCCACTCCTGAACTGGCTTAGCACTTGCTTCAAAGTCTCTCATCTGTACCTTTAAATTCTATACCAAATTGACATATAGTATTAAAGTACATTAAAACATACATAAGTGGAAAAACAGCAGTATGGATAAAGGACTATGTTGTAACAGTAAAAAGGCAGCATATAAAAGAGATTTTAGCTATTTGGTGCAAATACAAATATAAAAATATTGTATGCCTGTATGCAGTCACACCGCCCCCCTCCCCTGTCCGTTGAAAATGAAGACAGTCCAGCCAAAATCAAGACACTAGGTGAACAAACAGAGCACATCACGTCTTGTTATGGGGATATGCTATTAATCAGAATGTCTTTTCACCCAAAAACAAAACATGCTGGGTTGTCTACTACTCACATAAACACGCATGCCCCTTGGTTTTATCTTGTCATCAGTTATATAGTTATAAGTACATATGTGCATATTATATATTACTAAGGACAAAAAATCAACCTCTAAAGCAGATTCCTTCTGATGTAGAGAGGAGATGAAGCTCTTCCAATCATTTTTTGCTGTATTGACCTTTTGCTGGATATTTTTTATGTTCTCCTCAGGCATAATACTGCACAAAAGTTCACCTCTAGATATCACTATTTGTAGTTTCTGCTGGCCGCTTTCACTTTCAGAAAGGCATTCCTAAAAAGAAAAAAAAAATCAGAAATCTGGAAAAACATAACACTACACTAGCATATAAGGTGACACGATATACATAGAATGTAATGCAAGGTGAGTACAGAAAATTCCTTAACAATACATGCTACAATGTCATAAAAAAACATAATATCTTACTTGAATTCTCTCCAGACTGGCGGATGCTTCAGTAATACTTTCATGAATATCGAAACACTTGGCAGTCATCACTTTTGCATTTACCAGCCACTGCTGAAAGTCTCTGAAGGCTGTGCGGAATCTCTGCTGTAAAGTTTGCTCTTTGCTTTGGCAGGCCTTTGAGGCTTGCAAGCAAACCCTTTATATATATAAAAATACAGAACAAATACGTAACTGTAAGATATGAGAACATGTATCTATATTTTATACTGAACTTTAGGCCTAATACTATACATCAAGCTGTTATGGCATTTAGGTATGCTAAAGTGGTTATCTTTAAATGTACTATTACTTAAGAAGCCATGAATGTTGAGAGTGATATTCTGTACCAGTTTAATGCACCAGGATCAGTAACAGAAAGGACACAGAGAAGACGTATAGACTATGGCGATACAGTAAAGAAAATATTAGAATAAATAATTTAGGCCACCCTTTCAGGTAACCGTCACGTCAACTGGTTCTATGGAAATGAGCTGGAGTGGTGGCTACCATATGACACACACAGGAACGATGGGGAACAGAAGTAGCCACCCTCCAGAAGGAAGGGCAGTGTCAGCACCAATTCAGAGATGATTTGAGGATCTACAGCTGAGTGATACACAAATAAGGTACGCTTTTGTTAATAGTTAAGGTGCTTGAATACATTTTTAGGATTTAACTCCTGAGTTTAGTGTCACTTTAATGTGTTATCATAGGGAAAATAATAATTTCAGTCGAACCCTGATAGTGAACCCTAGTCCCAGCTGTCCTCATAGCCCCTTCCTAGCCCAAGCTCACAAATAAGAAACAAACTCTTTAACATGGGGAGGCAGTGATTGCTTAACCACTGCCCTAGCTACATCAGCTACACTGATTCACTGATTGTTTCTTGCTTCCTTCCTCAAAATCAAAGCTTTTTATTGACTCCAATGAGGAAAAGTCAAATATTTTAAGTTACTTGTTTCATAGATAGTCCAGATGTATTGGAGGTTTCATGTTGATATTATGCATATTCTGCAAGAAATATACCTGTTGTACTCCTTAATAAGAGCAGACACTTTAGAAGAGTATACACTCAGGTCCTTTGAAAATCTGCAGAGGTCATTTAGTTGAGTTTTTAAGTCATCTGTGATATGTTCAGCTTCAGTGAGGGCGTTGAGAGCATCCTAAAACAAATATAATACAAGTTAAGCAATATGTAAAAAGAACAACGTGCTTACGTTTTTAAACTACAACGTAGGTCTCATCTCCGTTTTTATCTCACTGATATTCCCAGTGTTGTGATCCATATGCACTGGTGCCAATAGGGAACAATTTTTGGTCCCTTATTTTGGATAGAGTACAGAAGATTCAGAACCATTCTCAGGCCTTTATTGTTGTCTGTATGCCCAATGGGGTGATACATCCTCACTACCCATCCTGAAGACGAAACAGGAAGGGGGAAGAAACCTCCCCAGAGTGATAGTTGTCTCCAGAACAGGTGTCTCTATTTGAGATTTCCTCTGTACTTTTGTTCCGTTGACTACCGTAAAGTATCCCAGACGCTCGGTCCTTGGGACAACAGTAAGATTGAGTCCCCCCAATGTGGAAGGCAGACAGCAATAAAATGAGAGATGTTCTTTCCTCTTTTACCCAAAACTCGAGTTCTATTTTAAGAAGAGCATTGGTTGCATCTTGTTCTTCGTTGCAACAATGGATGCTGACTACAGAATCTTAAGTCTTTGGGGTTGATTTATTAAATGCAAAAAGACTGTTAACTGTTCAAGGGAATTTGCACTAACTGTTCAAGGGAATTTGCACTTTGCCAGGAAAGTTTCCCATAGCTTGGTGAATTTTCAGGTTGCAAAGAATACCCAATCACATGCATGGAAAATAAAAAAAACTGTATTTTTGCTTGCACAATGGAAGATGAAGTCAGCAGAGCTTTACCTCATTTACCAAGCTAAGGGGGCAACTTCCCCTGCAAAGTGTAAGCTCATACAGAAGTCTCTCTCTCTCTCTAATATTCTCTACAGTCCTTAGTGTGGTCTTTGCACTTAAATAGCCTCCAGTTGCTTGGGTTAGACCTTATACACAGTAGCTATTTAATGCAACATGACAGGGGCTTATTTACTAAGAGTTCATTTTTACCTTGGCTTTTGTGGAATGTTATTCAAAATGAATGGCAATGCATATACACATCATGTTGTATTGCACTGTGATGACGTGCACACTAAAGTAGTGCACTAGATATGATCACTCAAACAGCCAATTCATTTTTTTTTTTTTTAAATACCCTCCCCCCAATAAAGTATCGGAGGCCACTATAAAAATTACAAGTTTGGTAAATGAGCTTAAAAGGACTGTTGAAGTTA
Organism: Nanorana parkeri; assembly: GCF_000935625.1. Lineage (NCBI taxonomy): Eukaryota > Metazoa > Chordata > Amphibia > Anura > Dicroglossidae > Nanorana > Nanorana parkeri. The sequence continues at coordinate 890,571 of NW_017306718.1, read as the reverse complement.
GACGGTCTTTGTATACAGTATGTGACTTTAAAGAAATAAATGTGTCCTTTGTACTCTAGCCCGCCTCCCAACCTTCTCCATATGTTTTTAATCAATGTAGCATGAAGCCAAGATCCTAGCAACACAACGTCTTCCCTGCTGCAGAAGCAATGTTTATACATGTGAATGAAAGAAAGTATACTTTTCCCAGGGTCCCCGAGTTGGGGAGCTACTCCAGGTGCTATGTCGACTGAGGTCATGGCATGGCAGATTTGGGTCCATACAAATTTCAATTAAATTTCATGAGAATACTCTGACTTTTCAGTTGAGGCAGAACTTGGGGAAAAAACCTTAACCCTTGCAGTGAGGCTATCCGTGCACTGTAAGGGTTAAGTGCACAAACAAGCACTTAACCCTGCAGTGGGGCTACAGATTTTCCCCTGGAGTTCTTTTTTAATGTATGTATCATGTTTTGCAGAGAATACTGCTTACTGCCTATTTTGCGTATATATTAACAGAAGTGATTTAATAAGGAAAAGTATGAATGTATTACTTTTTGATTATCTATGTGTAGACCTGTCTGCAGGAAAAAGCATGTAGTTTAGGAATGCAGGCAATTGTGCTTCCTGATTATATGATTCCCTGCAGATTGGGTAAATGTACACACCTATATTTAGGGGAATTAAAAAATGTGCAGTATGCCTGTGTGCCTGATTTTCAAATCGATTTGCTCATCTTTCTATAACAGTTTCCAGGGTACTAGAAACTCAGAGCACTCTATATAGATTTTAAAATTGTGTTTTTTGTTTCCTAAAATATATTATATAGATCCCTACAAATTTGCCTGGTTGGGGGGTGAAGTGCTTAGTGTGTGCACACAGGCCTAAAATGCCAGTGGAGCTACCCAGGGAAATATGGCTGAATCCACCTGGGAAGGAATGCACTGTACAGTCAGAATGATGAAGGTTCCTCTCTCCCTTCTCGTGATCTGGGTACTTTTGTAGAAAGATCAGAAGCAATATGGATACTTCAGGAATTTGGCTTGTTAGTGGACCTTGTGGTACCAGGCACAATATATCACATGTGCCTTCTGACTTCCTGGCAGACTGGGCAGGTGGCATAACATAAGTGACAGTGACAACATGTTAGGCCACATGTCCTTTTATCCACAGTGCAGCAAATATACTGTGGATACCTGGGCCAGAATCCCAGGTGCTCTGTTAGCAGTGGCTACTCCACTCTGCCTCTACCATTTAATACCAGTTGATTGCATCCAGGGCCAAACATTTGTTCCTAACTGCAGGCAATCCCTGGATGAGTGGCTGAATGTGAATACATGCAGCCCTGGCTCCTTTCAGCCTGTCATTGAGTTTTAGAGGCTCAGCGGAGCCGCTGATCAGAGCACCTGGTATCCCAGCTACAAGTATCCTCAGCACCGTGGCTGCTTATGATGTGTGAATGAGGCCTAAGCCTGTCACACACACAATATCCGTATAGCATAGTAAAAATGTCCTTCCTAGGTTGCAGCAAGCATGCACTAGATTTTCTAGGCTGCTTATAACTGTCTTGCACACAAAGCTTGTGTTATGTGAAGGTGTACAATTAATGCATACCTCTTTTAAGCCACCGTGCCTGCTTCGACAGTAAGGCATGTAAGACGTGTTTTCTGTAGTACAAATAAGTAGGGGATGGGACATGCTTGAGATATCAGGGTGGCTAAAAGCTAGTCAGAACAAGTGATAGCAATGCCTGTGTCAGTGCATATAGGTCGATGCAATTCATGGCCTGTTCTGCAACACTTTGGTAACAGATTAGCTATTATAAAACAATTTGTAGGCCATGAAAATATTTGATTTAGCAGACTTAAACCACTTAAATGCGTACAGTATATTCTCCTCTATATGTGACACCCGCATACAGCCCAAAATGATTGAAAGTCTCACCTTCTGCCTGTGCCAGTGTTCCACTATTTCTCTGTCTGTATTCTTGCCTTCCGCTTGCATCAGCTTCTGAGCCCACTTTTCCAGAAACACACTGAAGTCTTGGACTGCATCTTCCAGCTTTGAGACCTGGGATGTGAATTCCTGTTCTGAGATAGCCATTTGACTTGAAAGAGTTTCCAAAGTGTTTTTACTTTGATTGACACTCTCCTCCCACTGCTTCCAGTCCGTTTGCAGGCCTTGGATCTCTGCATCTATTTGTTCGCACCCACTAGCAGTAGTGTTCTTCTTCACTGCAGGAGCCAGAGTTTCAACTTTGCTTAGGCGTTCAGCTCCGGTCTGTCTGGAATCCATCAACTCCTGCAATGGAAAAAGTTATTGTTATAGCAACCAAAGTTGTTTGTGGCCCTAGAGGAGGAGGAAAGCCTAGCAAAGTTTACAAAGTTGTGCAGGAAGCTTTTACAGCAGTCGTCCCGTTACACCCTGGGAAATGTGACTGCTCACATGCTATGTAGCTAGTAATTGATTCCAAACATTAATGTTCCAGTTGTTAAAAGTGAAAAGAGAATGCTAGTGACGTACACTATATAAACACTCTTCTCTGTACAATCCATGTGATCTCATTTGAAATAAAATAGAGCTAGCACCAGCAAGAATATAGCAAAAACATTCATGTGAAATGCTAGTTAAACTATTTTTAGAAAAATAAATAATTAAAGCGGACCTTTACTTTAAAAATCCTCCCTGTCAATTGTTAATTGTAGCTCAGAAAGCAAAAGTCTACAAAACCAGTTATTATGGGCATGTGTTAAAAAGTGTGTTTGTCTGTTGTTTGTGAACAAAATATATGAAGCTCTCGTGTAATAAATTTCAAAAATATCAAAAACTGTCTACCAGCACTATTAGAAATGCAATTTATATGTAAGTACTACTCTAACAGGGTTATTCACAAAGCTGCCGAAGGCAGCCGAGTGCATGTTCGGCTGAGTTGAAGTGCAGAGGGACTTCAACTCAGCCGATCCAACACCTGGATCGGCTGAGCCGAAGCTTCGGCAGCTCGCTCGCTGCCGTTCGCCCCTATTTCCATAGGGGCCGAGCAGCAGTGAGTGAATAGCCGAATGCCGCCGAGCAGCATTTGGCTCGGCTATTCTGCTCGGTACCTCTGAGGTGCTGAGCTGAATAGCAAAACAGTTAAATGAATGGGAAAAAAAAATAGTTGAAAAAATACTTAACAAATATAAACAAATAGTAAAATAAAAAAAAAGATATTTTAAAGAAAAGAAAGAAAAAACAATTGGGCGGACAGCTAGCTCCACCCAACTGTTTCCTATTGGCCGACACCTGCTAGTGTCAATGAATAACAACTGGGCAGAGCCGGCCGCGATGTGGCAGCCGGCTCCGCCCAGTTGTTATTGTTTAATGACAGATCAGCGCCCCTAGGTCATTTCACTTCATTCACAAAGCTAAGGGAAATTCCCTTGCAAAGTGAACAACCCATGTAGCTTTAGCAAGTCAAGCACTATGCTTGAACATAAAGTGCCCCATTAAAAAAAGAAACTAAATGTGCTCCTTGTCACAACTTATTAGACCTATTTTCTAAACTGCAAGGAGAAAATATATAGTTATGCACCGACTGGTACATTTTAGAACATTTTTTTATTTTGGCTAAGATGTGGAAGGGTTAGAGCACAGGTCTGATTTTTTTTTGTTGGCTGTGTCCCTACTAGTGAGATTCCCCTTTTTATTAGTACTGGTCACAGGAATGGGAGGTGAGGAGAAATCTTCCAATGGGTACACCGATTATGATGATAACTGTCTAAGAGGAAATTTCCTCTTGCTTGGAAAGATCTTCTTTTACTTTGTGTTGTGTCTCTGGAACAGGAAGTGAAGGAAATCTCCTCAACAAGAGTCTTAACCCTTTTCTACTGTATCCAAAATGAAGGTATCCATTTATATGCAGAACAGATATTGCTATCTGCTCTTCATTATGCTCTGTTGCAAACACCAATACTTGCATTTTACTGCTTGTTCATAAAATACAATCCAGAATCCAGAACCTTTATTTCTGCCCTAAAAAAACAGGATTAAACAAACAAATAGCATGATCTCTGACATTTTTGCGCTCAAAGGTGCTTCATTATAGAGTGATTTTCCTGAAAAACTAGATTCTTCTTATTCAGTACAAACTCCTTACTTCCGGGGAACAAGCTAAGCAGCTGATCTATGGGATGCATTTGGGTAAATGTTTTTGTTGAATGTTGTTACAAAGTGTTTATAATGTCAAAAGTAACGTGAGATCCTCATTAGTAACAACTGTTTAGTTTGTTCCCTTTTTAGGAGTTTGTTTTGTACTGAAGAAAAGGGCATCTAATTTTTCAGGAAATCTCTTTATGAATACGCACTTGTGAGCATGAAACATGTAAGAGATCTTACTAATCCAGTTGTTGAAAGTGAAAATAGAATGCTAGTGACACACACAATATACATTTTTCTCTGTAAAATCTCATGTAAACTCATTTGAAATAAAATAGAGATAACCGAAGCAAGAGTATAGCAAAAACATTCATGTAAAATGCTACTTACTTTTTTAAGCCCCCAGACTCTTCTACTACGAAGCCATGCTGTTGAAATATACAATGCCTTCCCTGAAAAAAAGACTGGATGGGAGCATATGCTGCTCTCAAACCTGGATATATCTTTCAGTATTGATGGTGGCTTTCCAGATGTGCAAGCTGCCCATTCCATAAACACTAATGCACCCCCATACCATCAGAGATGCAGGCTTTTGAACGCTGATAACAAGCCGGAATGTCCCTCTCTGCTTTTGGCCGGTGGACACATGGAGCCCATGGTTGCCAAAAAGAATGTCAACTTTCAATTAACCTGACCACAGAAAAGTTTTCCACTTTTCAACTGACCATTTTAAATGAGCTTTGGCCCAGAGAAGACAATGGCATTTCTGGATCATGTTCAGATATGGCTTCTTCTTTGCATGATAGGGATTTAACTTGCATTTTTGGATGGCACGGCGAACTGTGTTCAGAGATAGTGATTTTTGGAAGTATTCCAAAAATCATGCAGTGATGTCCATCACAGAATTATGTCTGCTTTTAATGCAGTGCCGTCTGAGGGCCTGAAGATCACGGGCATTCAATATTCAGCCTTGTCCCTTGAGCACAGAGATTTCTCCGAAATTCTCTAAACCTTTTTATGATATTATGTACTGTAGATGGTGATATATTTATACTCTGTGCAATTATATGTTGAGGAACATTATTCTGAAATTGTTCAATAATTTTTAGACAAGCTTTTCACAGATTGGTGAACCTCTACCCATCTTCTACTTCTGAGACACTCTGACTCTCTAAAATACCCAATCATGTTATTTACCTGTTTCCAATTAACCTAGTTAGTTGCAAAATGTTTTTTCCAGCTCCTTCTTGTTAGTACCGCTTACTATGCCAGCTTTTTGTTGCCCTGTCCCAACTTTTTTTGAGATTTGTTGCTGCCATCAATTTCAAACTTACCTTATTTTTTTCTTATAATCATACATTCTCTTAGTTTAAACTTTAGATATGTTTTCTAATTTCTATTGTGAATAAAATATGGGTTTATAAGTCTTGCAAATCACTGCATTCTGTTTTTAGGTAGATTTTATGGTTGGTTTATATTCTCTTTTTGTTTGTCTGGCCCTAATGTTTGCCCCTATTCTCCCCTAGGTGAGAATGACATGTATATGCTTCTGAAGCCTTCTGGGATATTCCCATCACATATCCAAGCAAACAGCAGGAAGGGCCGGCTGCTTTAACCCGGAAGAGACAGCTGGCTCCCAATTGGACTAAAATAAAGATTCTGCAATTAATGCTGGAGTGCCATTATTCATTGTTATATTACATATACTCTATATTCACGGATGAGCTGGAAGGCGACCCAGCAATTTTTACAGACAAGAGTGGACTGGAGCTGTATTTTCTATGTTCATATGTAGTTTTTCTGTGTTGTATACCATACTGCAGACAGTGTATTTTGTCATTCATTTATACAAAGACTATAGGGGTCTATTCACAAAGCTGCCAAAGGATCTAGCCGTAGCTTCGGCCGATCCTTCGGCTAGCTTCGGCCCCAGGATCCCTTTGGTTCAGCAGAACTACCACATACATATACACAATAAAAAATAAATAAATAATAACTTAACATTCACAATATCCAACCTCTACAGTCTTCTAATCCCCCACAGAGAAAAAAAAAAGGTGTATTTTATCTTCCCATATCTTGTGTCAAATTCGACAAGGGTTAAATCCCTTAAATTTTTATTGTGCCATCTTTCTCCTTGTGGGGTGTCCTCTTTTATTAGCGGAGCCGGCTTTGATATCCCCGCCGGCTCCGACAAGCTCTCATTGTAATGACAGCTGGTCCTGGCCAATAGAAAACAGTTGGGCAGAGCTAGCTGTCACTGCTAGCTCCACCTAATCATTTTCTACTTTTTTTTTCTACTTTTTTTAACAGCTTTTCTATTCTGCTCGGTACCACAGAGGTGAAATCAGCCGTACAAGCCTGAAGTGAATATCCGAACAGCGTTCAACTCACTTCACTTCGGGTCGGTTATTCACACGGCTGCCCTCAGGAGCTTTGTGAATAACCTCCTATATGTCATTTCTATCATCTGTTCTTTCTGTAGTAGTCAAGACTGAAATTGACTTCCCCCTTACACAGGTTTTAATCCAGCAACTCACTTTAATCTTTGTGGCTTTCTTCTGGATGGAAGCCGAATCTCCTGAGGCATCAGACCAGCGGTGAAGTTCTTCCTTAGCTGAGTGCAGCCAATCAGTTAATTCATGTACAGCATCCAGGTAGAGCAGATGATCCTTTACTATGTCTTCAATGTTCCTCATCTTTTCCTGAACACAAAATTCAACATTTCTATATTAGTCAATGTCCATTTAGGTGTAACAACAAAATGGATATTAATCATCTGGATAAGTTTTTTAAACTTTTGAAGTTAAAGCATACATTTTCATGCAGCATAGGGATCGATATTATATATTAAACAAAACTCCATTCAAAGTATGTAGTAGAGTTGTTCCCTGCTCCTGAGGTGCTCATAGGGTCTACTTAGTCATATCAAAATGCCCTCTATATCACCATCACATTGAAGAAGTGTGCAACTAAATTGCTTCTCCTACAGAAGGTAATGCAGTAGGCATGTTTGCTGCAGGGAGAGTAATAAGCATTGGGGATGACTGGAGAAGTAGGCACAGGACTGGCTTGGCTCATATTGTGTACTTTTTATTTTTTGCATGAACTTGCAAACTGATTTTGCAGTTAAACTACCACAATAAGCACACCACTATGCACTTTCTTCCCTGATAAAGTCACCAATGTGGCGAAACATATTAAGGCCACTAACATTAAATTATTTGACCACTATTACATTTTTATTATATTGATGATGGGCTTGTGCAATATGGGTAGAAGGGTGAAAATATTTGAATATGAAGGAATAATGGTGATTTTGCTAATGTAGATAGAGAGAAAACTATGGAAAAGTAAGTCAGAAGTTATAGTATATGAGAGAACGCTAAGATTTATATATTGTCAAAGAAGAATAACAAAAGAGTTATATTAGTAAACAGAGAATTCTTAGGAAATAGATCCCTATTTACTGCACAATAAAAAAAAATTATCAAAAAAAGTTTTTTTTTAAGAATACAAATAAAGTTATTGTTTTGGAATCTAGTAAGATGTGAGAAAATAAAGGCGCACCAAATTTCTGCAATTTGTAATCAAATGATATATTGCACTGGAGGCCAGGTGTGTCAAGCTACACTACTTGTAGACGATGAACAGACAATAGACAATTCATTAATGAATATAGCAATTAATATAAAATAGTTTACATCCACGAATCTTACTTATAAACACCTTATCTGTGACTTCCAACATTTTAAAATGTAACAATATAAATGCATTAACCTCACATGGCTGATTCCCACCACTGCACATTACCTGAATTTAAACATTTGGAAAATAAAATTTAAATCCATGCGGGGAGGCAGAGCTATATACAACATTTTCAATTTGCTGCCCTTACTTTGCAGTAAAAGACAACTGCTGTCATACAACCGTGGTGCCCTTAAAATTGAAGGTCAGTGTTTATCCACATTTGTTTATTACACTGCTATGAAATAGTCTATTCTGATTTCACCAAACTACTGCATATTACAAATGACATATTTTCTATAAAAATACAAATGAACATTTAGAAGGAAAAATCTTACTTTGGCAACAGTCATGATGTCATTAAAGTGCATTTTCAGATCACTCTGGACAATGTCAGAGAAGGAAGGGTCCTCAGTTTTCTGGTGTAGTTCCTTTGTCTTTTCAATGAGATGATGCAGCGTAGTGGAGTGATCTTCTACATCCGATAAGATAGCTTGAATGTAATCTAATACACCAAACTTCTCCTTCAGGCCGTTTTGAGGCTGGAGAGGTTGTTCCAATTTATGATCCACGGACTCCAGCCAATGTTCCATTTGATTTTTCCTCTCAGTGTGCTCATTCCATTGATTGATCACGGCCTCTAAAACACTACGTTTACAACAAAAAGCAAAATTACAAACCAATTCATCTATTTTATGTACAAAACACAAATACTTAGCAACTAAAAATAATTTATACTGAATTAAAGGCAGAATACAAATCACTAAAAAATATTCCTACATTCAGTATAAGAAATATTAGATGGGACTTTCTCTTTTGTTGGGAGGCATCACAAGACGGTTTCTCTGCTCTGAAAGGGAGGAAGGTCCGAAGGATTCCCAGAGCACTAGGGGTCACTTTATGTTAAGACATAACAAAGGATGTTTGATTTTAGACTCTCTCATTAATTAAAACGTCTTCTCATAAGGTAGCCAGGGATGGGGAGGGAGGTGGATGAGTCATTAACCTGACTCATTTATCTGTGCTAACATTTTAGCTTTAGCTATTGAGCTCTGTAAACCATGGACATTTTTTCATCAGGGGAGCTAAGAATAGCCTGGAAAAACTGAAACCGACAAGAATGTGTTAAAATAACAAATCAGACTAAAGGGTGGGTGGTGACACAATCTAAACTTCAGTGGCCAAATGGAGGAATTAGAATACTTACTGCAAGCAAGGCCTAAACTAACAAGACCATATTACTTTGCTCAACAGTGTTTAAGAAAGTTGTTTCTGACTAAGGGGTCGTCGCCCCAGAAACGCGTTAACCGAATCTGTCATGTAGGAAGAAGGATGTTCGCTCCAGGTGGCATGCCCTTGATTTGACTGATCTCTGATGTTCTCACAGTGCAGATACACCTCTGTAACTACAGGCTTTCTAATACCGGCTGTTTGTGAGGACATTTCTTGCTTTTAGCATTTCCACTTTATAAAGACTTCTACACAAAAGAGGCACACTGCTTTTATGTTTCTTGTTAAGAAAGTTGTGTCCAATGTAGAAATAAATCCACTCCAATAAATAGATGCCCTTACTGGAGAATGCAGGTATCAATAGACATGCTTTCTATGTGGCTAAAACAGAATCCCTCCAACACTAATCAAATAGAGTTGGTGATTAGTATTTAATATATCAACCTGTGTGTACAATCGCAACAGTGTATTGTGTGTCGGTGGATGACTAGAGACTTGAATAAATAAAAGAGAATTAAATAAATAAAAAGAACTTACATTTCTTTCATACGATTGCATGTTCACGGCATTGAATACAACCGGCACAGTATGAATGAACTGAATACACACTACAAATCATTTGCAGATATTGACACAAAGGGGGTGATTTACTAACCTAAACACACGCACGCACCAGGTGCGTGTGCATTTTTACACAGCAAAACGTATTTATCAACCAAACACGAGCAACGTGTAACATTTTCACGCCGTTATGGCGCGTTTTTATGTATTTACGTACGTGCGCGTCATGTAGCATGCGCCATAGGCTACACGCCGCTCTAATAGCGGCATGCAAGTCTCTAAAAGCATATTTCCACTAATGCCATATATGGAAAAATCATGCACATGATGCATATATAATGCTGCTTCACAGTTTAGACAAAAATGGTTAGCTCATGCATTTACATTCCTGCATTCATCAACGCAAGCAACACAATGTAGAGCTAATTTACACAACATCACCTTGCAATTCATGCAGGGCTTTGCACAACACACCTGCTGGGTGTGTACACACTACAAAGGTGTCTAGATTCCACCAATATGCTGGGAGGGAACACACTACAGAGGTGTATACTTGTTCGTGGCGTGTTTATAAGGTTAGTAAATCAACCCCAAAGTCACATTCAATGGTATAAACAATGTTACACTAATGATATGAAGGGTTTGAATATTTAATACACCCATTCAAGGTTTTTTGCGGATATTACATCAGTGGACGAACAAACCTAAGTGTTTCTGTCGCCCAACGGCTCACGATGCACAGTCTTTTTTACACAAAAACAAAAATAATTTCACTCACAGAATAATCACTTTTTATTTATTTATTTAAGATTGCGGTGTAGTGGATGAACAAGTCTCTAGTCATCCACCAACACACAATACACTGTTGCGATTGTACACATAGGTTGATAAATTAAATACTAATCACCAACTCTAATTAAGTATCACACAGGTTTATTCACTAACTCACTCACATATACATGTTGGTGTTTGATTTAGAAGATTAGCAATACCAAGCACAACAGTAATCAGTAATATTGTTTATGGATTTTATCACACATTGTTGCAGCTGGTAATTATTGACACATTATTTCTCCTAGCGCAACTATTTGCCTACTTGACTAATCAAATAGAGTAGTGTTCTTTTGCTTGGCTTTTAGGTGCAGTTCAACATACTTCATGATGTGATTAAAGAAAACGCTAATACTAAGGAAATAAATTATTCCTTAGACTGGCGGCCTACTGTGTATATGCGATTTCAATAAAAATGCTAGAATACACAATGAAAATAACTATAATTGTAGCTACTGCTAGATACAAAAGTATTTTCTTTTAACTGCATTGCATGTCTCTGAACAACAGATCAAGAACTTGTAAAGAACAAAATATTTCAAGCAACACAGTAATAATGAACAACAGCAAACTATTTTTGTGTACACATATGAGATGGTATCGTTTTAAATTCTAAAACAAATCTGAGGATCCTACCTGAGACACCTAGTGGCGGTGCTGATGACAGTCCCCCATACATCCTTCAGTGTCTGCAGCTGCATTTGGATTACCATCTGTCCATCCATGTTACTACTCTTAAGAGCCTGTTCACCTTTCCCAATAGCTAAGTTCAGTTTGACTTCACCTTCGCCCTTAGTTAGTATGATTTCCTAGAAAAATCAGAAAATAAATGTTTTAGGGAAAATCAAAAGCATCACTAAAGTTGCCCACACAATTTAGAAATTGGAATGTACAATGTACAGAAGAATTATACAAAACTCACCATTTGCATGTGGTTCCACACACTCATATGAATCAGTATTTGGATGAAATTGATTTTTTAATTACATGGAAACATATAATTTGCGTTATGTGACAGTATAATTCTGCTTTCCTACAGCAGGCATTGAGATTTTACTAGACTCTATAGATATATTGGGCAATGCTATAATTTTAACACACGATCACCAATTTACTCTTATTTTTAAGTTCAGTCCAATAGAAATAATATCTCAGTAATGGGCAGCCTAGATCACCAATCAGCTTCAGTATGACTTTGAGGAGCTATATCTCGCCTACAGAGATCTTGGTTTTCCTCTGCCCATACTTCTCCAGGTGCCATGAGATGGGTCTGTGTTCATTGTATTCTCTATAATGTATACAGTGTAATAATGACACTTCACCATGGCTGCAGCAAATGGGAAGAGCTAGAGCTCAGCTGCAGAGATGTGCAGGGTACATATGTTGGAGAATTGTTAAAATCTACAGTGTATACAAGCCAGGCTCAGACTTGCGATGTACAGTGTATATTATACCGCATATGCAGGTCCTGCTGGTATTTGTAGTTACCCAGTCACATCTCATATAATGTATATAGGCTATGTTGGTACTTGGGATTTCCCAGGCCTATACAGTGCAGTGTACAGTGCACTGTACAGTGTATGTAAGACATGCTGGAACTTGTAGCCCCCGAACTATGTAATATTCAGTCCATACAGGCCATTGTGGTACTTGTAATTCCATAGTTCCATAATATAAAGTGTATGTAGGACATGTATGTATACATACATATAATGTATATACTGGACACACCTGAGCTCAATAATATGGAGGTGTGTGCATATTCATTTGGCCATATAGCCAGTGACATGGACAGATGTCCACAAACGTTTGGCCATGCGGTGTATATAGGTCAGGCCGGGACATGTAGTGCCCTCGGCTACGATTTATACAGATCCTGTTGGGGCTCATGGTCCAATAATCTACGGCAGGGCTGAGTACTGGTAGGAAAGAGAAATCAAGGACTGAACCATGAAAGAGAAGGTCGTTGACTATACCACTACAAAGACAGGCAGTGCATTTAATTTGAATCCAATGGATCTTATTAACCAAGCGTAAAGTGAAGTAAAATGAGGTGGAGTCAAGTAAAAGGAACCTGTGTACCCTTCAAGCATATAATCATGTATGGGGAATTCAAGAGACAGGGAACGTTTACTTCAAATGACTGTATGCCAGGGGCGCCCACTATTTTTTGTCTGGGATCTACTTTTCAAATGACGAGCTCATTGAGATCTACCAACGAAAAAACACCTGCATTCAGGGGCGGGAGGGGGTGTGGCCCGCAGGCAGGCCCCTCGCCCACAGTGCGATCGCCTGCATTAGTGCCTGTGTTCCAGTCCAGTGCGATCCGCAAAAATGCTGCGAGCACTATTTTTGCAGATCGCACTGGACCGGAATGCAGGCAATAATGTGCCTGCGTTCCGAGTGCGGGCGATCGCAATGTGGGCGATGCCATTGACTTCAATACAGCTCCACACCCCCTCCCGCACCTGAATGCAGGGAGTGGGCCGGCTTACATTCCAGCGCGCCCTACATGTCCCGGCGTCCTGTCCTCCAGTGGTGCTCGTGTGGCCGACGTTGCACATGGGGTGTCCTGCACCTTTCCATCTGCAGCGTCTGACACATTCAGCCGGCAGCCGCACGAGCACCACGGGA
>NW_017306718.1:872704-877326 GCF_000935625.1 Nanorana parkeri | reverse complement strand
GTGACAGAACGGACGAGCAGTGAGGGGAGATAGAGGCGCCGGCTGTCAGATCCTGGCCGAGCGTCTCGCTCTCTCTCTCCTCACGGCTCTGCATTAGTTCTGTGACAGCGGCTCCGCCCTCCCCCGCCGCCGGTTCCTTCACTTCTTCTCGGATCCCCGCTGGGGAGAGCAGCGGGGATCCAGAGAAGCGGCGGGAGGAGAGGACATGGCGATCTACCAGTGATCGCTACGCGATCGACTGGTAGATCGCGATCGACCTTGTGGGCATCCCTGCTGTATGCATAAAGTCAATACACATTCACCTCATACATTGTTTTTTAGGCCCAGGTTCTGAGTGACTGGGGTGAAATTATGTGGGGTGGCGTTTAAACTGAGCGTACCCCTCACACTCAATCAGCATAGAATAACTCAACTTTTAAGCTCATGGTTCTTGATGTTGCTGACTGTGTATAATGTAGAAATGTGTGACATTTACTATGTGGCCACTAATATCTGTGATCAAACGGCAGCACTTACCTGAACTTGCAGATGACGTTTTTCAAGTGTGCTTTTGTTTCCCACTGTGCTTTCTGTAGTGGAGAGTTTGTCTTGAATATCTTTCAGCCCTAACCATGTGGTTTGCAATGCTTCTTCAAAAATCTGATGCTCTTGTACAGCCACCTGGCAGACACGAAGCTTGTCCTTGATTGTTTTTACCAAGTTCTGATAGGTTGTGAGAAGCTGGGAAGACTGACGAACTTCTTGACCATCACCTCGGCCATCTTCATGGAGGGTCTGACCTCGCTGGCAAAGTTTCTCAAATGAATCTCTACAACACAGAGTATAAGACAAAACAATTAATACATAAATATAAAAAAGAGACATAAGGTAGACACAATACTGTTTCATTTTTTCCTTGCCCTTCTATGGACTGCAGCTAATAAGGCTGATACACTGATAGTCCTGGAACTGCAACATTCATTTAATTTACAATCTGCCATTATAAGATGAATGAAAATGACTGTCTGACACACTGAGGAGAATTTATCAAAACTAGAGCAGACAGAATCTGGAGCAGTTGCCTATAGCAACCAATCATTTTCTAGCTTCAGTCTATTCGGTTAAGCTTTGAAAATGAAAGATAGACGTTGACTGGTTGCCATGGGCAACTGCTTTGGATTCTGTCTGCTCCTGGTTTGATATATTCCCCTCAATGACTTCCGTAGAATTGTGCAGCCAGTCCTTTGCTCCGTTGGTGTACAGCAGTGGTCCCCAACCCCCGGGCCGCGGGACCGGTCCGTGGATCAAATGGTACCAGGCCAAGGAACATTAAATTATTTCCATTTTATTTACTGTGGTGTGTTTCTCTCGGGTTTGTCCGACTTTCCAGGACGAGAGGTTAACCGGGAGCTGAGAGACGTCACCTAAAGCCGCACCAATACCGCGCATGCGCAAAATATCGTGATATCAGGGCGGTTTTAGGTGACGTCTGGAGCTGAGCGGCTGCAAGCGGCAGTAGCTTTGGTAAAGAGAAGGTGTGCATCGCTCTTCTCTCTGTTCACCGGTACTTTCTCATGTTTAACAGTGCTTGGTGTACGTGTATATTGTGTTTGCTCAAATTTAACCCACAAATTAGCAAAAATGAGTATGAAACAGACGTCGTTAGAAAGTTTCCTTGGGAAAAAGAAAAGGCCAAGTGAAGAGACAGAAGAAGGGCCTTCAACATCAAAGAAACATGTAACTTTAACAGACAATACCATGAGTCCTACTTGAAATATGGATTTATCGGGACAAGCGATTCCCACACACCAAAACCGCTCTGCATAGTTTGCGGCGACCAGCTCTCTAATGAGGCAATGAAACCTTCAAAACTGCTTCACCACTTGAACGGCAATTTTAAAATTATCAAACGTTGACCGGTCCGCGGCGATAAAAAGGTTGGGGAGCACTGGTGTACAGTACTTGATGCAATATGGATGCTTTAGCCTGAGAGAGAGAATGACTGATCGTACATCGGCTTGATTCGGCTAGCTTCGGTTCGCCGAAGTGCAGAAGGAGTTCGACTCAGCCGATCCAACATCTGAATAGGCTCAGCTGAACCTCCGACAGGCTACTCGCTGCCATTCGGCCTATTCTCATAGGGGCCGAATGGCACTGAGTGAATAGTCAAATGCCGCCGAGCCTCCGTGGTACCGAGCAGAATACCAAATCAGTGCAAAAAGTAGAAAAAATAAAATAGAAAAGAAAAATAATGTTTAAAAAAGTAAATAAATGATAAATCTTAAAAAATAAATAAAGATTTCCCCAAAAAAACAAAAATAAAGATTTAAAAAAAAAAAGTAACGAAATGAAGATCATTGAAAAAAGAAAAACCAAAAATGAAGTTTAATGAAAAACCAAAAAGAAAGACCATTGAAAAAAAAGAAGAAAGAAACAATTGGGTGGAGCTAGCAGTGACAGCTAGCAGGGCCCAACCTATTGGCTGGGACCTGCTAGAGTCTTCTAGCAGGTCCCGGCCAATGCACAACAACTTGGCTTGGCTGAGCCGCTTGGCCAGCTTCGGGAGTGAATAGCCCATACAGCAGCCCTTCGGTTCGACTGAACCGAAGGCGACTGAACCGAAGGGCTCCGGTGGCCGTAGCTAGCCGAAGGATCAGCCGGAGCTACAGCTGATCCTTCAGGTAGCTTTGTGAATAACCCTCCTAGTGTATATTCCAGTATATTCTAGTTCATAATGTGATATATATTAGACATGTAACCCCACAAAAAAAATGTTTTGTTTTGTTTCGGATCGATTAAAATTTGTATTTCTTTCATTTTTCGATGAAATTCGATTCAGTTTGTTATTTGGATTTCATATCCCTCCAACTTTTCATTTCGGAACAATCAACAGCAGGATGTCATATGATTGTCCCTGTAATGCAACCCCCAATAGCTTTTTTCGCTAAACGAACATTCAGATTTGTTCGCATTCGGATGCGTTCAAATTTGGATGCATTTGAATTTCTGAATTTAATAAAATTTGTACAAAAATCTGATCGGAACGAAACAAAATTTACATTTCAAGTATATATACTCAGTAGTGCTGCAGAATTTGTTGCCACTAGATACATTCAAAAACTCTTTACTCATATTTACCGTGCAGCCAGTAATTCCTCCAAGAACATTTCCACTTTATGCATCTCACTTTTCTTCTCTGGAATGTGCTGCTTGCTTTCTCCAAGGGTCTCTGTCCTAATCCGCTCCTCCAGCTCATGAAGCCACAAGCTTAACTTTTTATGTTGATCCTCAAAGCTAAAAGCATACATTGGGTGTGTTACAGTCAGATATTTAGTAGAAAAATTATGTTTCTCCAATGAATCCAAATGATTTGCTCTCAATTTACCATCCATGTATTTGCTCAATATAGCTACATGCACGCTCTATTAAAGCAAAGAGCATTGAGTGTAGTAACTAAAATCTGATTTGTGCTGCTTTGTGTTATAGACGTTTGCTTCATTAAGGTGGATTGCCAGCCAAAAGAAATAAACAGCAGAGAAGGATTAAAACCGTAGAATTGTACACTGTAAAAAAAAAACTTGTTTCTATATTGTCCTGATAAAAAGTATGAAATGTGGAACTTAAAACTTACTAACAGCACCCGATCAGGTTTAATCTTCCATTACCTATTTACTACTTCTTGTGGGTTATAGCACCACTTACAGTATGCTCTGTTTGTATTACACCTGTCTGCTGGGTTTTGTGGATTCCAGGATGGAGGCACCTGTCCTAAGGGCCCAGGGCTCCTTTACTATATTAAGGAAGGAAGATTAAAATATTTTTTGCTTTAAGTTGAAGCAATGGCCATATCTGAACGCATATTCATCATGTCACACTGTACCAACCTTTATTTATATAGCTTATGTGCTAACAACAACTGAGATGTATAATATATATAATATATATGTATAATATATAGTACCAATACTGGTTTCTCGGTATCAGCTCCATGCTGCTTGGCTGGGTCAATGCAGATTGGCCAGGAAGCCGGCTTCCCAGCCACTCAGCATGGAGCCAGCTTCCCGGCCAATCAGGAAGTCGGGAGGCGGGTCATAACCCGTCGCCCGGTTTCCTGATTAGCCAGGAAGCCAGCTCCATGCTGTTTGGCCAGCTCCATGCTGGTTGGCTGGAAAGCCGTCTTCCCAGCCAGTCAGCATTGAGCTGGTCAAACAGCATGAAGTTTGCTTCCCGGCCACTGAGGAAGCCTGGTGGCGAGTCATTACCCCGAGCATTTGGGTAAGTACTAGTATCGTTATCAGTGCATCCCTAATATATGATGAATGAATATGTGAATATTTTGACAATGTGTTTGGTATAAATGCCTGCAACAACTAACCTTCCAAGCTCAGAGACACAGTCCTCTAAAGCCTGCTTGTCTTTCAGACACTGCTTCTTGAAACCCTGGAACTCTTTTTCTGCTTTTGATATTTTCTCCTGAATACTGAGCACAAGTGCCTTTGGCAAACAGTAGTAAAGTCTCTCTCCTTTTTCCGTTGCATTATCCAATTTACTTTGACCTTGACTGACTGAGTCTAATACATCCTGTGTTAAATATAAAGAAAATAAGTTGAGTATTTTTTGGGAAATTAATAAAACCCAATTTT
>NW_017306718.1:844395-872657 GCF_000935625.1 Nanorana parkeri | reverse complement strand
TTACAGGATGAATTTTGTTGAGCTGGGTGGTACCCACAGGGTCAACCACTCATTGAATGTTGGACACTTCTACAGGAATCAGCTGAAAGTCCATTTCAAAAGCTCACACTATTCAAAGGTAATGCATTTTCTTGGCAGATTTTGCTGTTTCTTATCAGTGCTTTTTAGGATGTAAAGAGATCAGCTTGAGTGTGTTAATGTTTTAAAATCCTTGTTCCTGTGTATAATCTGTAATTATATATGTGTATGCAGGCAGCAATATTTGCTTATTAGAGGTTATGCTTCCTGCTTTACCTCTGTTGTATTTTACTGCTTTTTCTCAAATGTAAATCTATGTATAGCCCAGTGTACAAAATGCAGAAGTTTGGGGTATGTATTATATCGGATAGGCTACAGACTGCTATGAATCAGAGAATGTAATACAGATCAGCATATGTGATGTACAGCAGTGTGCAGTGCAATGGAGTAAGGAACATGCAGCACAGTGTATATAATATGGACGCCGTGTAACAAATATTACTAAACATTTACTAAACTGTCCATGTTTTCCAGCTGCCATTGACTGCAAAAGGTAGTGCTACCATTTTGCTTTCCATTTATTTTTAAGAAATTGACTCTGCCTTAAAATGATAAATAATTTGGTGTTTAAAGTCAACAGTCAATATATGCAAATGCTTACAAAATATCACAATATTTATAAATTAAAAAAGGTATAATTACACTGAATTATGTTTACCTGTAAATGCTGTATTTTGGCCTCCAAAGTTTTGCTGTCTCCAGACCAGTCTGAAGAGCCTTGAATCCCCCTTTTTACTTCTTCAAACCATTCCCCAAATTCATACATAGCATCTACATTAAAAAAAGGCACACAACATACAAACATAAATTATTTTGGATTCATTCATTCATTTCATAATTCATTGAGAGGTTCAGGTGTTTTCTGCTTTTTGTTTTTTTACCCTAGGCATAAACGAGCAGTTACCCCTTGCAGTGCGGGGATAGCCCCACTGCAAGGGTTAATACAATTTCTGCCCCGAGTTCTTCTTTAAGAAAGAATGGATAACGGTGATACTGGAGAGCTCTGAAAACATGACAATGCATAGTGGAAAACAATGGAAATAACACTTCTGAAATCAATGTGGCAATAATGAAATGGTAAAATTGTCATCTGCTGATTACTACAGGAAAATGTACATTTCTTCTACAGGACTCAAAGTGTAGAAAACTCACAATTATTATTAAAGCTGAACTGCAAACACATATTAAAAGCACAAATGAATGTAACTCTGTAATCATTAGTGTACCACACAATTTATTTTTAAGCAAGCAGTCTACAATATATACCTGAATTTCACTTAGGATCAGTCTCTTGCAGTACAGTATTATTATTATTATACAGGATTTATATAGCGCCAACAGTTTGTGCAGTGCTTTACAATATAGGGAAGACATTACAATCACAATACAAATCAAGACAAGATGGTAAGGGGGGCCCTGCCCTTGAGGGCTTACAATCTAAAAGGGAGGGGGAAGTGATACATGAGGAGGGAGCTGTGTGGATAACAGGAGAAGCAGCATAATGAGCCAATCAGGTGTGCTGCAGTGCAAGGGGCATACTGATAGCAGAGAACAGTGTCCAGTCACAGGTAGGGAATGAGGAGAAGAGCTGTAAGTGAAAGTGAAACTGCAGCCGAGATAAAATCCAGTTCCCTCCCCTGCCAAACAGCACTGTCCTGTTTGGCAGAGCTGTGTATGGCCTTGTTCACATGTGCGGTGAGGGGGCGGTAAAACCATAGTCTTGGTGTGGTTTTACCACACACATTGCCACGGCCATGATGCTATTCGTTGCGGCAATAAATCAACAGTGTGTCATGTTTGACAGACGGTGCCGCTTTTCAAACACGAAAATTAAAAAGAATGGGTTCTTCAATAGAATAACCCACTGGGATTAAAAAAAACATGCATTCAGGAGGCAGCAGTATTGCCTCCTGAACACTGGGCAGCTGTTGATCCATTGCCCTCTGAAAAACAATCTACCGTGGATCACTTTCCAGGGGGCAGTGGGGTGTCAAGCCCATGTGAACAAGGCCTAAATCTCAGAACTGGCTGGACAGAAATATAAATCCTATATAATAAAGCAGCTCTTATGTATGTATTTCATCTGTGTATTTATCTGTTTACTTAGAGTTCAGCTTTAAAAATTAAGAACCTATTAATTCATCAGATAAAGAATAACTTTTTCATACTAAATTATGGTCTGTGTATGATTTGTGATCATAGGTGTGGCACAATAAAATTGGCTAAGGAGCACATAATTAATGTTCAGCTCTTGATGTCTTCCCCCTGCAGAGAGCAGAAACTGTCAGTCAACGCTCTCCGCAGGGTTTCCCCCCTTCCATTCTTTTCCTCCAGTGGGGGGAACGGGCACAGCTGGCTCTAGAGAGGCAGAACCAACTGTCCCTTAGGTAGCCAGAGTTGATCCCGACAATATTGTAAGCATCCTTACGTGCTGTGGTGCGGCTCTGCACTCTCAGCACACAGTGGGCATTAGCCTGATATCTTCTGACTTTGGGTCACAGGAGTACATTAGTAAATGTATTCCTGTGACCCAAGAGAGAAGTAAAGGCAAAAAAGGGTTGGCTTTACTTCTCTTTTAAGCAGTAAACATACAGTATATGCATTTTTTATGTATATTTAGCTGTTTTCCTGAAGATTTACATTAAGTAAACTTTACTCCGTCATATAGTATCTTACCATTAAATTGTTTTTCCAGTGTCTCTTGCAGAGTAGCCTGTGTTCTAAGGCAGAGCTGGTTGGTGGCTTCATACTTCTTTATCAGTGCAGTCAGGGCTACCCCAACAGCCTCAAGCTCAGCAGACCTGTATCGTCGGCACAGAGAGTTCAGATTCTCTTGTGTTGCGTCAATGCTGCTTTGCTGGGCCTGGAACTCTTTCTGCATTTCCTGCATTGTAAGACACTGGATTACTATTTTGTTACAGACCCAGTTCACAAGAAAATGTTTGCATTACTTCTAAGCCCATACCATTTTCCCTTTGCATCAGAAAAAGAAACCTTTTAGGGCACACAGGCAAATGCCATTTTTTAATAGACGTATGATACTGTCTGGTACCTACCAATAATGTGGCAGGTGCTAGTATGGGTAAATACCCGGCACCTATGTCTACATTATATAAGAAGAAAGAACAACTGGAATACACATGTAACATAGTTCACCAAAGCAGCTCCACAGTACAGTCTGGATAGACGTTCATGCTTACAGCTCTATTTACAGGTGACATGAAAAAGAACATATGGGTTGATAACATAGCATAGAATCCATATTGAAGACAAAATATTTGCAGTAGCAAGCCATTATCAATTTAAATGGTTGAATTTTAATTGTAGTCAACAGGTGAATGAAGGCAACTATACAACTTTCAGTCTCCTCTGTAAACATATTCCAAGGGTAAAAATTTAAAAGAGAACTATGGCCCAACTTTTTTTTTGCCATATTTCACAGGGTCACAGGAGGACATATACTAATGTTCTCCTGTGACCCAAAACTCAGGATATAGCAGGCTATTGCCTGCTATATTCTGAGAGCGGAGAGACACGCTACAGCCGGGACAGATCCCGACAATATTGTCGGGATCCACCCCACTACCTGATTGACAGCTGGCTCTAGATCTCTAGAGGCAGAGCCAGCTGTGCCCACCCCCTCTTCCCTCCAGTCAGCGCTGGAAAAACAGAGAAGGGAGGGGGGAAATCCCTGTGGGGAGTGCTCTCTGCAGGGAGATAATCAGGAAATGAGCGATCCGTGGTATGTGATCGCTCAGTTCTCGATCAATAGAGCCGACGTGTGACAGCTTCAGTATCACACATCGACTCTAATTATGAGGATGAGTGTTTTTCACTCTCCTCATAATTCTCCTTTAATGTAACATTTTACCTCTTCATTTCTGTATCAGTAAATCAAAGAACAAATACATTTCATAAAATCTGATACTCCGTACACGACAGCTATGCAATCTTAGCTATGATCCAGCTAGTCCAAAATACTATATACCTGAGTTTATTTAGGTCTTTACCTTAAGTTTTTTCAGGTCTTCAGGTTCCTGGCTGTTTGTATATTTTAAAATGGATTCTTCAACTTTATTAAGCCAGTTAGTCATCTGATCAACGAAAGTTTCCAGTTGCATCTTCTGAAGACTAAAGTCATTCAATGTCCCCTTGGCCACTTGGGAAACTTCTTTGGCATGCTCCAGTTTCTGCCTTAAATCTGCTTCCATGAACTAGAGAAAAAAAAAACAAATGTATTACAGAAAATATCCACAATAATAAAATAAGCAGCAGTTATTATTATAGTCTTACACAAGACTAAATGAATACTGCTTAGAAAGGTTTAGGTGTTGCTTTGTTTCTCTCTATTGGTGTTGATGATGTCAAATAAATATTCCTCAAACCAACCTTACTTATATGAGGACATACTGTTATAACAGTGGGAATGTCTATACCTCTTAGCTTTTCAAAAGCTAATTCTTAAAGGGGAACAAAACCTTACAAATTGCTATGAGGTCTTTCCTGCTAAAAAAACGTCTTCCTCTTTTGCCTAGCAATTTGTTTCTTTGTGTACACTGCTTGCAACAATAAGATCGGATGAGCACAAGTACTACTTCTGTCTCTTAAACAGATGTTCATGTTTTTGTACTACCATCCAGGATTATGTATGCTACACAGAATATTTTTAGTCTCACAGATCCTCACCTGACTTACAATACTGTGACAATGTGCAGATACACATATACAAGATGACTGTATTCCTATGATAAGAAAAATTGTTTGCCGGATAAATAGCCACCTCTTTTTTATTCTCCCTCCTATAGGTACGAGCCTACTTAGCCTAATGGTAAATCTGACCTTGTCTGTATAGTATTCCAAGATTTAAAATCATTTATTGATGGCCAAAACTGTATGTGCTTATCTAAAATTGAGACCTTTGAATGTTACTCAACAATTGTTTTCCATTTTAAGAATTACTTTAGGGGAGAGCAACAGTGTCACACACCGGCAAGGTGTACTCAGTGATCCATGCTCTCACACTGCCTACTTATTGTAAGGTTCAGTGTCAGAATTTTGTCACTACCCAGTATTTGGGCTGGTGGTTGGGAAAAGGGGGGTGGGGCTATCTGCAAACAATGAATAGGTAAACTGACAGCGTCTCTTTAAGAATGTATAAAAAGAGTATTTTACAAGGCTATAAAACAAATGACTAAGTTCACTAAAGCTATAAAGGTGCCCATACACCTTACGACCATCGCAAGACTTTTGTCTTGCGATGGTCGTATGCTTCTTGAAAGCTTGTACGATCTGCCCACCTTGGACGGGCAGATCGTACTTGCGATCATCGAAAGCCCGCCCCGCTGAGGGGCGGGCTTCCGATGACGGCAATGCAGAACGGGCAGTGTGCGCACACCGGCCCGCTCCGCAGCTATCGGACGAGCAGGCTAGAAACCTGCCGAGAATCGTACGATTCTCGGCGGGTTTTCGAACATGTTGGCTCGACAAAAGACATGCGACCGTACAGTAGAAACGGTTGCACGTCTTAGTTCACACTGCTTGATTCTCGTACGATCGCGGGATTTCGCCCGATTCTCGTACGAGAATCGAGCAGTGTATGGGCACCTTTACAATCATCGTTATAGAAGGGTTTAGAATAATAGTCACCTGACTAAAAATAGAGATCGATATGGCAAAAAACATATGCATTGTAACTGAGTGAATTGAGACTACAATCTCTTACAATAAAAATGCTTTCTCCCAGCAATCAACCAATCTGGATTTTTTTCTGTTTAAACTGGGTCATTATAGATTATTGCACTTTTTCTATCATTATTTCATTTTGCGCTATTTTGTTAAACACACATTATGATCTTTCCCAATTAGATATTAGCTTCAGCAATCGAATATGCTACCGAGGATTTTGAACTAGTAAGATTATTGTTAACATTGTGTGCAATCTATTTTTAGAGCTGGCCTTGCCAGAGAGCAGAACACAAACTAGTATAAACGTTTGGATTTTTAGAAAACAGTTCTGACATCAATTAAGACCATAATACTGACCTGCAGTTCTGAAGGGGGCTCCTGGCTCTTGGTCAGCTCTTTGAGTTCATAAACCTTGCAATGAAACTCCTCCAGTTTCTGTCCTTTGTTTGTTACTTCAGCCTGTATCATTGCAGTGAAGAAAATGGAATGGAGAAAGAGAGCGAGAGTGCAATGTTAAGACTTTTTTCCAGCAATCCCTTGATTCCTGGCCAAGTAAAACTCCCCAGTTTAGAGTACGTAAATGAGTAAGAATGTTTCCAGTGTCTTAAATTTGGTGTCCTTATGTTTAATGAGAAAGGAAAATGTACTATTCCTGCTACGGTACTGCTAAGGCACAGGAGGAAACATGCTCCTAAAGAGAACCAGTCATGACTGGGCTTATGCAAGAATTTAAGCATGCAATCCTAAATTAAATTTAGCTCTGACAGTTTACCTTTTAAATATTTAATGTATCCCTTATTTAATTTGTCTGATGATGATCCATGGAGCTGGAAATCAGATGTAAGAGGCAGGGCCGGCCTGGCCCTGGTAAGAGGGCCATGGAGTCTAACAGCTGCTGCTCTTATTACCTGCCAGAACTGAAGCTCTGTATAAAGCACACAATAAAACACACAGCCCTGTTGCTGTTAACATGTATTTAATTTATAGGGCCTTGCATGTAAAACTGTTATGTACACTTGCAGCAGATATCTGTATTATCAGCATAAGGTCAGGCAGTTGGCTAACCAAAAACTGTTAGAATCTAGGTAACTTTTCAGTTTTTACCCTTTGGCGCCCTTTATAAATTATCAGTATGGTCTTAATGCAGCCTTATTGGTGCTTTAAAGAAAAAGATACATTTATAAGTGCTTAACACAGTCCCAAGGAAGCCCTATTAATTTCAATAAATGGTTAAAAAAAAAGTGACTTGAGGACAGCCAGTCCAAGGTATATCGCACTGCACTCCTGACTAGTGATGTGTTCGCAGCTCCACGCGCCGAGCCCGCCAGGAAGCTGACAGCGCCGCAGTGCCAATCACAGGCACTGAAACATTATCCTGGTCCGCAGCTGCAAAGATCGGGAAATGTCTCAGTGCCTGTGATTGGCTCTGCGGCGCTGTCAGCTTCCTGGCGGGCTTGGCACGTGGAGCTGTGAACACGCACGAGCCCATCACTACTCCTGACGAGAAGGAGTCTGGTCTTGAGGATCTTGAGGACAGCCAGGTCACATGACCTGTCAAAGTCAGGTGGCCAAGTTCTCATCCTATTATGGACAGTTCTCGGCAGTGAATAACTTGTGTAATGAGGCGTGGTATGGAGTAAACACTGTTGTGTCCAGCAGAGAGCGGATAATGGTATCTGTTCTTGGGTTTAAATAAGCCCCTTACAGACATCCTCTGGCAGAGTAAATTAGGTAGTAAATTAGTTAGGGAGCAATTAGGACAAGTATCATGTCAATATAAGATACAGTCCAAAATCTTGATCTCTGCAGCTTTATCAGCAGGGCGTATAACTAAGGTATTATTCAAAGCTAAGTTCTTACCAGATACCCAATCTAGTTTAACATTTTAGATCTGGAATCTGATGAGGCTAATGTAAGTACCATTTTAAGTTAATGGAAAACCACTCTTTGAACTGTTCTAATAGAAGAAGAAATATTGGTGACTTTGGAGGTACTCTTGACTTCCCTAAGAGATTCATTAAGACACAATTAAGCTACAACAAGGATACGATAGTTTAGCACAAACCTGAAAATCTGCAAGACAAGCTTTCAGATGTTGACTGCTGCTCAAGTTGGTAATACTGTCATTCATCTGTGAGATGGAGCAGGTAGACCACCCATCAATTTCATCATTTATGCTTAAGACATCTTCCCATAAGGCCAGGCTCACACTTAGTCTTTCCAGGTTCTCATCTATTCTTTCCAAAATCTGTAAAAAAATAATGATCAAAATCAGCGCTGTATGTAAGCCATTATGATTCTTGGTTGCAACATGCAGCTTTGCAACATAGACTGAAGCTCAGCTAGCATCAAGTAATCATTGTAATAATGATTAGGATAAACTTGGGAATGGTACACATTTTGCTTTTCTTTTAAGGCTTATGCTGGCCATACACCTTTTGGTTTAGAGAATTATTCCTCCATCCTCCAAAAATTGATTCCTCCATCAATGCTAACAATGTGGATGCAGGAATCTCCCCAGCCAGCTTTGGTATTTGGCAGTCAGCAGGTCTCACGGCTGCTGAAAACCCATAGGTGACTGCATCTGATTGGATGCAGTTACTGTTCAGCTGACAATTTTCCACCCAGCTCCTTCAACAAAAGTTGACTGAAAAATCGACTTTTGTTGAGCCAGTTTTCATGGTGATAGGAGAACTCCAGGAGGTGAGATTCTATAAGTAAGGGTATTATAGAGACAGTTATTACCCTGGGGACAAATGCCAGTAATGTAAAGAGAAGCCGTCACCAATGGGCATCTATAACAGTCTGAAAATCTAATCTTGAATTGTTTTAATACTGCAGCCTTTGCTCTCATGTGTGTGACAAGAATGTCTATTTAGATTAGCCCTATGACCTTCACAATGAGGTGGCTTTTTATCTTCTCTTTATCATTCCCATGGGCCAAACCGATGCATAAGCCATCTCTCTAGATTCTTATTAGATAAAATGAAAAAAATAATCTATGATTATTTCTCAAAAATGCAACCAAAAAGAAAAATAATCAACCAATAACTTATAAATGCCATCATTGTTGGGAATATGACATAAAAAAAACTTACAGAAATTAATATGATATTTGACCGATTCACAAGGTTGCTTTTTTTTATTTTTGGTGTCTTTCATGATGAAGAATGTAACCACAATTCTAAATGAGACGCATGTTTTTATTTATTATCATCTATTATTCATCTATTATGTGCAGAACATAAAACGTGTAACCACTTTACCAAATAAGGAACACAAATTACAGACATTAATATGATATTTGACCGATTCACAAGGTTGCTTTTTTGGTGTCTTTCATGATGAAGAATGTAACTACAATTACATATGCCTCGGCTCGACTAAGCCGAGGTGAAAGGCGAAGCTGGCTGAACGGCTGGCCATTGGCCGGCCGACAGCCTGCTACTGACAGCTGAGCCACTTGCAGAGACAGATCAGTGTCCTCTGGTTACCAAGTAACCAGGGACGCTGATCTGTCACTATACTGAGAACCCGGCGGAGCCGTCGTGATATCACGGCGGCTCCGCGGGTTCTCAGTGTAATGACAGATCAGCATCCCTGGTTACCAGGTAACCAGGGACACTGATCTGTCATTAATCTCCCGGACGTTCCGGGAGTCTCCCACTATTAGATAGTGGCTCCCGGCCGCCTGGGAGATAAACACTTTTTCCCGGAAAGGTTTACTCTGCTCGAACGAGCAGACTAAACCTTTCCCTGCTCTGTTTTTTTTTTTTCTTCTGCCATCGGAGCCGCCTCCAGCTTGCTTCTGGATATTGCAAATTGAAATAGCCAATAGGAATCTAGCTATGCATTCCTATGCTGATTTTTCTTCTTTTTTTTTTTATTTATTCTGAGGGCAGCAGCTGTCAGAATACTAAAAAAAAAAAAAAAAGAAACATGCAGATAGCAAAGAAGCCATTGCTTTCTCTGCTATCTGCCATCATTTCAGGGGGGTGCTCTCTCCCCCTGCATTACAAGAGCTTAGCAGAGCCGGAGGTGATATGAAAGCCGACTCTGCTGAGCTCTCATGGTACTGACATTTCAGCGTCCCCTGGTTACTTGGTAACCAGGGGACGCTGATCTGTCAGTACCATGAGAACTCAGCAGAGTCGGCTTTCATATCACCTCCGGCTCTGCTAATCGTTTTCTATTTTTTTTTCTACTTTTTTTAACTGTTTTTCAATTCAGCTTGTGACCACAGAGGTACCGAGCAAGAATAGCCAAATAGGAATAGGCCGAACAGCAGCGAGTAGCCTGCCGGGGATGTCACAGTGAACGGTTTTTGACGGAAGTGCTGCCAGGGGGAGGGTGACGGAGTCTAATGTTGACCAATCGGAGCGGAAGTGTGATCCCGATGGGGATGGTGGACTGATGTCAGCGAGAGCCGTGTGACCCTAGGGGCCACACGTTTACGCTCACCCAGCTACAGGTGAGACCATTACCTTTCTTTCCTGCCACACCGAACCACATTTATTGCGCCAGGTAGTGGCGCTTCCGTCTCTTCCAATTTTTGTTTACAGGATGATGTACTAAAACTGACACTGTATATACAATCAACTAATGTAATGCTGAAATGATATTCATTGTTGAATGACATTAACAGTGTTATTCACAAAAGGGTGAAGAGTTTGGAGAAGGCAGGAGAAGGGAACAATCTAGGACAACATAGCTGAAATGGAAAGTGAGCTGAATTGGAGATTTTTTTCAAATCAGCTATTTTGTCCTAGATTGTTCATTTCTCTTGCCTTCTCCAGACGCTTCACCCTTTAGTGAATAACCCTGTCAATGTTCACCACTACTGATTTTATAGAACTGTGTGTACTTGCGAGCATAAGTCACTGCATGATTTAAACAAACTTAATGCTATCTGCCATTGTGAGAAAGTAAAAAAATTAAATAAAAGGATAACTATAATAAACCAGCAGAGTTGTCTTACATCAAGCCACTGGTCCACATAGTAGTCCATGTCTTTTTTCACTGGTCTTGAGTCACATCCATGAATTCTCTTCAGTTCCACCAGTAAACGTTTTCCTTTGTTGGTGAACTCTTCAAGTTCTTTCTGGTTCTCTGTGATTTCATTCTTGGCTGATTCATGCTAAGTAAACAATGGAGTCTAAAATTAGCAAACACAATCACAAAAGCAACAGTATCTGTCTGAAGTGCTACAACTGAGTTAGGGATAGGGTGAAGAGTTATAACTTGTATGTTTTAGTTCTGTGGTCTGATAAACATATATTTTATAGTGAGATTTGCTGTAGTTTACTTCCTACACTATACTTTAGAAAAAAAAAAAACAGATCATATTTGAAAGACTGGCCATTGGACAGGCAGGAGGAACATGTTATTACTTCCTATTTCAGCTATAGAGTTGACTTATAAAGCCTTACTGTTTCCTGAATCACCTCCCTGACAAATGAACAGAGATTATGATGCAGACTCATTTGGGTTGCTTTACTAAAGACAAATAGGTTCACTTTGCAACAGAGTTTTCTCTTAGCTTTGCGAATAAGGTGAAGCTCTATTGACTTCCATCATCCAATCATGCGCAAGCAAATATAGTTTATTTTCCTTTCAGGTGATTAAGTACTCTTTGCAAACTTAATTACAACACAATTACTAAGCTAGGAAAAAATGTACCACATTTGCTAAGCTAGGGGAAAATTCCCTTGTAAAGTGAAAAGCCTATTTGCCTTTAGTAAATCATCCCCATTGTCCAATAAGATAGAGACAAGGTACCTAAGGCAGCAGCTTAGGGCTTGGTGGATGTTAAGAGGGCCCTACTACAACCCTCATATGCTACTGCAGTAAACCAGGGGATAGTTCAACTGGTTAAAAATGTGCACCTGCCTGTAACTTTAGAAGGGACGATGCAGTTGGGATGATGTTTCTTTATAAAGTCATGCCAGTATAGATTTTGAGAATGTGGTGGCTTTTCTGTTCCTATAGCATTTCTATAATGGTATTGGGGGTACAAAGTTGCTACCTTGCCTGGAACTCAATTTGGCCTATATCCATCTCTGCAGACTGGTGACACTGGGTTTATTGCTGAACCAGGAAATAAACGTGTAGCCTGTGTATTGTAGC
This sequence comes from Nanorana parkeri, assembly GCF_000935625.1. Taxonomy (NCBI): domain Eukaryota; kingdom Metazoa; phylum Chordata; class Amphibia; order Anura; family Dicroglossidae; genus Nanorana; species Nanorana parkeri. The sequence goes on along the minus strand of NW_017306718.1, from coordinate 860,768 downwards.
ACATGTGTGCAAATCGCAACTCAATTAAATTCAAATTTGACAATTTTTGTTTGGACTTTCCAATAATTATAAGTAGTAGCATGCAAACCTAAAACAATACAATATTTTAGAGGGATCTCGATGGCCATTAACTAAAGTGGATCTAAGCAATAAACTTTGAACACTTATATTGATGCATTAAAAAGGCAGTAAAAGGTCAGTAATGTAAACAAATCTACCTGTGAGCTGTAAAAAGCAGACCCTGTGACACTCTGGGTCAAGCAACCTGAAGCCATAAAAAGCAGGCCCTGTGATGTGACAGCCCTTAAATCAGCTACAGAATTTGGGTCAGGTGACCTAAAGCCATTATAGAAAGTTACATGACCCACTACATCTCCAGAAAGAAGACGTCTGCTGACATCAGTGACCTGCTGCACTGACCAATGGCTTCATCTCATGTGATCAACAACCATAAAGCTGCATGATTACCTTTTAAGCTAATACTGGTAACTCCTAATTATGTTATCCTCACACTGCCTCCATAATAGCTGGCTCATCAATAAAAGCAGACCTAACTAGTAGTAACAATTCAAGTAAAACAGTCATTAATGAATTCATCAATATTGGATTCTTCTTGAATATCTCCATGTAGATCTGTTTGATCTGTTGGGAATCATACAATTAAGGAATTCAGGCAATTGTTAGATGTGGCAATTGAATGATGTAGAATACTAAAACTCAAAAAGAAAAAGACATTCTCTTACTTTTGCTATGGTGCGGCGGATGTCCTCTTGATCTTTTAACGTGGATTTGATCGTGATCATATTTTCCACATTTTCTAAAACCTTCATTATAGCAGATTTAAGTTGCTCGTACTCTTTCATTAGATCAATGAGGGCTTGACACTGCTCTTGGCTGAAATAAGAAAAACAAATATATGCCACTGAATAGAAGAAACATTATTAAAGTGCAAAGGCTTACTTCTTGGGGTACTCCTGATGAACAAAGTCTGATGGGCCAAAACACATAGAACCTGGAAGCGTTGTGGATATGGGATTGTGTAATCAAACAGTACAGCACAGCACATGGAAAAAGATTTGGAAGTGTGCTGCTGATTGCTGGAGATTTGTTGCACTAACCTGTACCAATTAATGTGAGTTTTTTTGTACTGTGGTTTATGTTTACCACATATTTAGACACTTTGAACACATTCATCATTTAAAACACATGCACCAACAAGATACATCTACAGTATATACTGCTGTAGATTACCATGTCAATATGGTATTTCTTACCTCTCGGTGATAAGCGTCCTAGTATCTTCCCAAGTAATGTTCAGTCCATTGAGTTCTTTGTCTGCTTCAGCTGCCAGAGATAAATCCTTCTGAGCAATCTGCTTTGCTTTGTCCATCAGCCACTGTCTTTCATGCTGGTATGCGTTAATTTCCTCCTCCAGTTCATTAAAAAATGTCAACCTGTATTCATTTTTAATAAAAAGACTATAAATACCTGACATTTTGAAATTCATACAAAGCCTACACAAATGTACACATTAGTGACAGATCACAGTCCCTGGATGCATCTAACATATGTCCAGAGACAGTGATCCATTCCTCCACATGTAATCGTATCACATATGATAACATGGGGAGTGCCGGCGAACTGCCACTTTTAAATGCAGCCGCTGTTACCTGATCATTAACTTGAATGGGTGACAGTGGCCATCTTCTAAACGGCATATTTGAGATTCCTGCCGCAGGGATATGTAGGTTTCTGCCACAGAAACCTCAAAACGCAGCATAATATCAGGTGTGAACGAAGCATAAAGAGACCCCCAATGCATGCTTGTGGATTTGGAGTATGGAGGTGAGGGAGCTGTAAAAACGAAATACTACCCAGCCCTGAGAAAGCCATGACATGCATCTGATGTTTTCTTTAGAAATCTGATCGGGGAGCGGGGTTACAGGGTTTATTGTTTGTAACAATAAAGTTCTAGCTTAAAATTCACCAGGCAATATTTAAATCTTAAAATAAAATTGGATATGAGGGGACTATCTCTGTTTCTTATGATATATATTCTCATTTAAATGAATCTGGATTCTGCTAATGGTAGCTCTCATCTATGTAGAAGAGGGAGTATAGATTGTCTAGCTTGGCCAGGACCATGTTTCAAGTCTCCAATGCACTCAGTCCTTTTCTTTGATTTGACACATGCACCAGGAGACACTGTAGAGGAGGATGTTCCAGGTATACAGTATATGCTAAGCTGGAGGCATTGATAGTCATTATACTCTATTATGTTTCCAAGCACATGCAGCAAATTTCAAAAGAGCACCGGCAGGGCCAGAAGCCTGACACCTTTCCCAAGCCCTTGAGAGACTGACCAGTGCAAAGTGTATGCTATCTACATTTAAGGACATTAAATATATAGAAATTTGATGTGAGAAAAGGGGTGGAGTTAGGGCTGGAATCTAGATGCAATTATAATGGGACTTTTATTCTTTGTTAAGCCTAAAAAAGTGAACAGTTTCACTGGATATACATGGGGCTATTCACATGTGCAACTACCTCAAAAAGAATTTAAAAAGTCACAGCTTCTTTCTACCATTTCTAACCACGTTACCTGACTAACTTGTAGCGACAAGTTTGTATGATACTTACCTCATTCTTTTTTACACCCTGGAATTTGTTTACTAGTGACACAATTCAGGGTTATTCACAAAGGGGTGAAGAGGTTGGAGAAGGCAGCAGAAGTGAACAATCTAGGACAACATAGCTAAACTGGAAAGTGAGCTGAATTGGATAATTTTTCCAAATCAGCTATTTTGGCCTAGACTGTTCACTTCTCCTGCCTTCTCCAAACTCCTCACCCTTTAGTGAATAACCCTGAATTGTATCCGTAATGTACAACCTGAGTTCTTCCTTCTGATGAAAATGATTTTAATTTAAGTGATACAAGTATCTATTCTTATGGGCAAATATAGGAATACAAGCACACTTTCTAGGCTAATACATTTTCTTTCTTCTTCCAGATATATACACTGCAGGTACATTTTTTACATGTTTCTCTGAAAACAAGAGGCAAGAAAAAAGTCGATTCATTTTTTTATTACCTTTGTTGAATTGCTTGTAGGGTTGGCTCTTTCATCTCCTCACTGTCTGCCTTTTCTTCAATGTCTTCAATAGTCTTGAGCAGCCTCTCTCTGCAATCAATAAATGATTTCCACAAAGCTCCAAGAACCTCTGCCTCACTTAGCTTTGTTCCAAGTAATGTCTGTACTTTTTCTAGTTCTAGATTGAGATTGTCACACAGTGATCTACAAGATGTTCTCTGCTCAGTAACTGAGTTCTTTAGGTTATACTGTGCTTTTGTTAGTGCAGTATCTAAACCTGTGGATAAGGCTGTTATCTTGTCAATGTCCTGTGAAACATCATTTAAGTCTTTCCCAAGTGCGTCTGATTTGACTTTATCCAAGCTGGCTGCTCCCACTACTGTTTCTTTTAAGATCTGTATAACTCCCAGTGAGTCCATATATATTCTTAAGAAGTCTCCTAATTTGGAAAGGGATTCTTGACGTCTTTCGGTGACTTGGCTTGCTTCTTCATACAGCTGTAAACAGTCCCTGATCCTTCCTTGTAAAAGGGAATGATCTTCTGAAATGGTGAAGGTACATAACTTAGCACACTGGCCATTCAGGTGACTGACATCCTCTTGTTGTTTTTTCATCTCTGCTATATGTTTCTGAGGGAAAAAGAATGATGTAATTAATTGCTAAATAAGGTGAAGTCTACTCAGGGCCGGATATTCGCAGAGATCACTTGTACAAAACAAGCAGCTGCTTCCCCGCTGTACATTTAGCTCCACTTGCCCAAAGCAGGGCTAAATGTAGAAAACAACTACCCGCCCGGTATCCGGAACTGCATGTCGTGGGCATCGGGAGATAGGAATTTCACACCTGTGCTGCCCCTCTTCTCCCTGCTGCCCCGAGGCCAAGCCTTGGTTGGCTTTGTGATAACTCCGGCCCTGAGTCTACTCATTAACTGATAAAAGTGATATTTCACTATGTAGGTTAAGAATGATAGGTGGCGTCCATCCCGGGCGTCATATACCTTATAGATTTTTAGCAACGAGATGTTCTATCCATTCTTCCTTTCACTTTTGCCTATTATCATTATTGCTGTTGCATACTCCAAAATATCAATAACATTTAAAATGCAAAAAAGAGAATGGGACCTCCACCAAAATGTCCGTGGAATCCGCAAGAGTTATAAAGTGTAAGGCAGTTTAATTGTTCAGCATCTACCAAAAACTTAAATATTAGCTGTGGTTGACAGATTCAAAGCAAAATCTAAAACATAATTCAGCTTTACTATGAGAATGAAATACTGTACATACTGTATGTACAACTGATTTGGTGTGCAAATATTTCAAGTGCATTAGAAAAGAAGGATACCTCATTTAAAGTCACAGCAGCCTCATGATTAGAGGTATTGATCTCAGCGGTTTCCTGAAGTTTTCTAAGGAACTGTTTTATCCAGAGAGACGATTCAAGCAACATGTCATCAAATTTCTGATGTTCACCCAGGACAGACTCCAAAATACCGATCCTATAAAAGTGATATAAACAGTAATGGTGAAGCAAAACATTATTGTAAAATTCTACACAAAAACAATTTAAACATTTTAGCTAGTGGGCATATTTTCACAATTTATTTGCATACATATACACTGCTAGTGATTATATGGAATAAAATGTAGTAACATTGTGACGACATGGTGATCAGTTTATAAGTTGGATGTGTATTGGTGTTGGGTTATGTTTGAGTGCGTTATGCTGTGTGACCTGGTTATGGAAAGAGTATCAGCACCATCCCTCGTTATCTCCCATTGTTCTCTGAGGGAGCTCAGAACAATGACATTCTGGCCAGGCTCCTGCTATGGCCGTCTGGAGTTCGTTAGCAGGTGGACACCTGTGGTGTTGAGCAGACCGATGGTCTGGGAGGGGGAGGGGGGATGTGATGGGATTATATTCTGATTTCATCACTTGCTGTATATAAGTTTGTGCAGTTGCTCAATAAATCAGAGTTTGTTTCACCTACACTCGAGCCTTGGCTAGTGACTGGGGAAACTGGGAGCTAAGGATCTTCAGGTTCCAATATCTCCTCAGCAAGGAAGAAGACAGCGGCGGACATACTCATCCTGAGTACGGGGGTCCGTCACAAACATCACCAACCTTTTAGAAACAGCTTCAGGTAGACTATTCCATCTTTGCAACAGATCCTCTAAGCGGCTCCTCATTGACTCTATGCCACTTTCGGTGGAGGTTGGATACAAAGATGCAGACAGCTGGACCAGAACAGTGTACCTCTGGGATTGTGCTAAGTCAGCATGAAGAGCCTGGTAAATCCAAAATATCAGTAGTTACTTCATCAGCCAAAGTATTTAAAACAACCCTGAGGAAAAGATCTATTCTGCATTTTTTAGAATCAATATTTCATCATCTTTAAGCATGTTTACTATAGGATGACAGTTTAAAATGATAATGGAGGACTACAATCTCATGTTTAGTTCACCAATTTGTATTGAGATTGTAGTCCATCAGCTTGGAGCGGTGGCTACTTCACAACACACACAGGAACCATGGGGTAGAAAAGTAGAGCCCCCCCCCCCAGAAGGAAGGACAGTGTCAGCATGAACTCAGAGATGATTTGAGGAACTACAGCTAAATGATGCACAAAAAAGGTACATTTTCGTTAATAGTTAAGGTACTTGAATGCCTTTTAAAGATTTAACTCCTGAGTTTAGTGTCACTTTAAAGGAAACCTTTATTTAGAGAAACATGAGGTGCTGCCATAGTTTACGTCTCTTTCAGCAAATGTTAGCTTGCTAATTGTCATGCTTGCTTTATTACACTGAGTCACTAACCCAGTGCAAGTATGCTGTTAATGACTTCTGACTTTCCTGAAATGTCAAACCCAAGCCAGCATCAGCATAACTGCCAGCCAATTAACATTATCAGAAAGAGTTAAAAATGAGAACCACCCACAGTTCTATTAGAAAAGGTGTACTTGAAAGCCAATTTCCACCTTTTCAGAGGCATTTAAAAAAAACATATGCCAGCAATGTACACTGAGTCCACATGAAGCAGGCATATGCTGCTGAATATGAACACTAAAACGTACATTTTATTAGCTTTTCTCTTCTTACCCACATGAAAAGTTCTGCCTCTGTGCTGGGCAAGAAATGTGTGTATACCCCCTCCTGACAGTGTATTCTGTGTAAAGGCAGAGCTGGTGTTCACTGATCATGTAACAATGGGTGATAGGGAGGGGGCAGGCGATTACAGTCTGACACCCTGGTGTCAGAATGAGTTTCCTGTGGAGAACATTTTGAATTTTTAGGCTTCAGACCAAATAAAACCTTCATAAAAAAATGAAGAAAGCCTGCAATGTGAGTCATGCAAATGTGCATATGTGTACATCATCACTGCACCTCTTCATTACCACAATTAATGCAAATCACTTACAAAGGTGGAAATGGACTTTAAGAAGAAAGGCTGAATGGGAACAAGTCAAATACAGACCTCTTCTAGTGGTTAATCCATGACTCTCTATATTTAATACAATAAATAAAATATGGAAGAGCAATAATTTGAAAATGTGAATGTTACAGCCAAAATGTATTAAAAACCCAATTGAAGAATCATACTATTGCACCTCTGTATAGTCCTGTACAAATTTTTGTGATTGAGTTTTGCAAAGAAATTCCTAAATGTACCTTTTTCTCCCAGAAACAAATGCTAATTCCTACACTTTCACACAGTGCTTTGTGCTGGTATAGCTTAGTACTAGCCTCATCACAAGTGTCCTCAAACAGACCAGTATTGCAGAAGAAGAAGAGGAGTGTGTCAGACCATGCTTGTTACTGAGTGATGATAATTGAGTGTACTTGTCTAACTGAGTTGCCTGCTGAACTGTACATTCATATTCAGAAACTCCACACAACTGCAGTAATAGGAAAGTGCAGGTAGAAATTATGAAAATGGAGTTGCTAATACAATGTCTGTATGACTGCATATATACATTTCTGTGACTGGGTTTCAAGGAAAGCACTACAAAAACTACAAAAGATAAACTTATTAAAATTGTACTGTACATTCCCTTTAGGAGCCTTAGAAATATTATGTAACATCTCGTTTTACTGCTTGGTATCAAAAGAAAACTCTAATGTTTTAAATAAACATAAACATGAGGATGACAGTGCCTGTGGAAGGGTATGACTACAATAAAGAAAGGATGGCAACAGTGATGAGGTCCATGGTTAATATTACCTTAGAAAGAATATTTCAATAATATAACTTGTACAATCCCAGATATCAAGTTTTTAATAATTTTTCCATACACATACATACTTGTTGGTTATGGCACATACACATACCTGGACTGCCTGCATATCAGCTCCAATTTTTGTTTTGTCTGCAGGGAATAGTTCTTGTGGAGGACTGAGCAATGCTTCGTTTCTCTCCAGCCAGATAATAAAAGAAGAAAACTCTTTTTCTTGTCTAAAAGACAAAAGCAATGATTACACTCACCACATCTTCATGACTGTAGATTCCTAAATAACAGACAGCTATCACAGAAATACACAATCCTCCAAGTAAACAGGATCTTAAAAATAAGTTGTGGAGATTCCATGCAATGCCCAAAAGTAAATATCCATGTACTGTATACTTAAAGGAGAACTATGAGGTGAGTGCTTTTCACTCACCTCATAGTTCTAGCCGACCTGTGACAATGAGACTGTCACAAGTCGGCTCAGTAGATCGGGAGGTGAGCGAACACATACCGGTGTTCGCTCACCTCTCAAACCTGTCACGGCTCTCTGCCGCGTCAGGGGAGGGACTGGATTCCCCCCGCTCTGATCCGCCAGCGCTGACTGGCGGAACGGACGGGGGAGGGGGCGGGTACAGCTGGCTCTGCCTCTGGATAGGCAGAGCCAGCTGTCAGTCACGCAGCTGGGCGGATCCCGGCATAATTGTCGGGATCCGCTTCAGCTGCGGCGTCTCAGTATACCGCAAGCTACAGCTCGCGGTATACTGAGCCTAGGGTGACGGGAGGACGCTAGTTTGTGTCCTCCCGTTACCCTAAGGAGAACTATGGGGAAAAGCCTTAACCCCATAGTTCTCCTTTAACTCCATACACCTTATTACATGCCACATAACGCTCAATTACAAAACAATATTAGACCATTATTGGATTGGGTTATACCTCTGCCAATGTGCTAGTAATTGCTCTAGCAAGGAGTGTCTCTCTTTGGCTTGTGTCCAGGCAGTTTCAATTCGTTGTTGAAGGTTTGAGGTCTCTTGCACTGCTTTATCCTTATTTGTAAGATTACGAGCACCGGCAGTCAGAGAATGGATTCTGGTTTTCAAACTTTCAACATCATGACAAAGATCCTGTGGGTAACAGCAAACACATTTTACAGAATACCATGAATAGCGTTAAGCAGTGAAGGAGTCAAGAGAGTATGACACATGAAAATCACTCTCCTGTTCAACTCTGCTCTGATTATTTATGCACATCTGATTGATGTCTCCTTCCATCTCTCTACATCTATAAGTGCCAGGGTTTGTAGAACGTTGTGGGAAATCTATCAATCCAGTGAAACTAAAGTACAGTCAGCTTCCTTTGTACTCTATAGGGTACATTAGACTAGTGGAATTGTTGAAAGATGAACTGAACTGTGGAAACTGTGTCCACAAAAAGGTAAATAGAGGGCGAAGGACTAGTAAACAACATTGCCTGCAGATTTCTTGCCATTGATCTTTCCTCCATCACTGATTAACCATGCCTTGTTCCACTCTGTGCCTCTGTGTGGAGCGGCTACCTTGATGGAGGAGAAGGCTTTGCTTACTCATATCACGACTGCCCTTCTGATGACTGAGGAAGAGATAACCAAACTCAGCAGAAGAAGTGAAGAAACCACAGATCCCCAGATACAGCTTTCTCTTCAGTGAGAAGCACAGTAGGCCCATCATCAAATCTCACCCCAAATCACTTGACAATAGCAGTCAGAGGCAGCAGAGCTTTAGATGTCACACTGCAGATATACCGTTATAAGGCTCCAGGAATAATAACGCTTAGGCGCAAGAAGTGTACTGCTATTTTTCAGAAGGCAAAACATACATTTTTTAGGGTATTTCTTAAGTACAATTAACACTTATAGAGGTTCCATATAACATAGCAAATTATGATTTTTTGATGGGGCCCAGAGAAAGGTAATATTTACATGCCATGCTCTCCTTTACACACATACACATCAACACATTTCTGGACCCTGGGATAAACTTTTCTTTTTGCCTGTTTAAGGGAGTTAAAATTGTGTATAATTAGAAGGAAACACAGAATTACCTGATGTTGATTCAACACTTTGTATGTCTCTGCTGCAGAAGGACAGTTCTTAACTGGGCATGCAAGAGAAGCTTCAATGTTCTCCAAAGAAGTTTGAACCTGCAGAGTGAATAACAGATTTAATACTGATATTTAGTGCAATGTTACCTACATATTCTGCAATCAGGTTGGCAAGTACAACTTAAGGATCATGTTGAATGTACATGAAGGCAAGAAAAATTAACACATCAAAGGTTCAGCATAAGACAGATGACAACCTCAAACATACAGTCTACAAAAATGAAATGTATTAATTTCTAATATAGTCATAGCTAACCCCGAATCGCCTGACAATACCAGTCAGAGGCAGCAGAGCTTTAGATGCAGATATACAGTTATAAGGCTCAAGGCATAATAACGCTTAGGCACAAGAAGTGTACTGCTATTTTTCAGAAGGTACAACATATATTTTTTCAAAGGTTCAGCATAAGACAGATGTCAACCTCAAACATACAGTCTACAAGAATTAAATGTTGTATTTTCTAGTATAGTCATAGCTAACATTTATGCAAAAAGGGTGTCAACATTTTCCATTGAAAACTTTTTCCCCTTGTCTGGCTAGACTTTCTTAAATACAACATTTTAAATTAAGGTATTTTGCATTACCTGTTACTGCTATTATAATAAATGAGTACACTACAAACTAATTGGACTTGCAAGTAAAGTACATTATTTATATTTCATACTGTAAGACAGTAGCCACTGCTAAGAAAACAATTTGTGCCTGATATTGTGATAGTGGAAATCCTCCTTCATTCTACCTGATGAAAGGACTCATCAAATTTTTGTTGCTGTTCGGCATGTCCTAGAATGCTCTCTTTCAGCCGTTGAGCATGTTCTTTGAGTCCATCCCAGTCCTTGACCATCTGTGACAGTCTGGATCTTATCCGAGTCATCTCAGGAGAGCTAATAAATTCAGCAAAAGACTGGCTGTTGGCTTCAAGATCTGCCACTGCATTGCTTTTCCCCTGTAGTTCCTTTAGTATTTCCTGTAAGAAAAAAAACTTCATTTACTGACAGTACATTACTAAGAATGACTTTAACTTCAAAGTACATAAGTCTTGATTTATAAAAAGTAATATAAAGGTAAATGAACCAGCCATGTTCCAGCTTATGGTATGAAAACAAATATACAACTGCTTTCCTTTGGCACTAAGTTTTTAAAGAAGCATTCTTTTTTATTATAACAGTTTTTTTATTATAGCAGTTTGTGTCTAGTATACATTTAGCCAGTTGACATTGTTGTCACTGTAACATGCTCTTAGTTTTCAGCTTGCAATGTCCATCTTCTGCTAACAAACCTTCAGCCTTAGATTATAGTATTGATTAGTTACTACATGCCAAGGGTGGGCAACCTTGGCACTCCAGCTGTAGTGAAACTACAAATCCCATGGGGCAATCAGAGTCTGACAGCCACTGGTATGACTCCCAGAGGCATTATGGGATTTGTAGTTTAACCACAGATGGCGTGTCGGGTTGCCTACATCTTCTATCTGCATTTACTCTAAAGGGTTAGTCCACCAAAAACTTTTAGTACTCATTCTTAGCTGAAGCCAGCAGCTCCCTAAAGTAGAGAAACCTATTGGGGTGGGCGGGTTCCCAATCCCATGGACCAAGTTTTGTTTTTTTCCCACAGGTCTCCTGATTACTGGCCCAAGCAGTGGGGGCCGAGTGTTTTCTGATAGCTCAGACAAAGAAACTTGGAAGGTGCTGCACTGACAAGAGTCTGGTTTTGGACTGCTGCTGTCCCAGGAAGGGGACATTACCAAGACGCTGACTAGATACTGCTCAGTTAAACCAAAGGTTTGCTTTATCATTTTGCTCATTTATTTTACGGCTGCATGCCTGTTACCTTTCTGCTATTTATGTGGAATAAACAGCTTGTTTTGTTGACTTTAGTTGACTCTCCATTGAGTCAAATCCTTGTGATACTTAAAACAAGCCACCCACCTCCAACACATTTCACACATATAGGCTTACTCATAGCTCCACCATAGATATATAGACAGACAGATAGATAGATAGATAGATAGATAGATAGATAGATAGATAGATAGATAGATAGATAGTAGATAGACAGATAGACAGAATATTAAAATAAAAAGGGCGAAATGCGACCACAGAGTAAAGTTACAGTCTTTTGGTTACATGAATCAAGCAACTGTTGAAAGCAAAATTACTAAAATGTGCCTTGCAGTGTACCCTGTAAAATTCTTACAACTATTTTCTGTGCTGATTTGGATCGGCCGAAGCTACGGCCAGATCCTTCGGCAGCTTTGTGAATAGACCCCTAAGTATGTAATTATTTACCTGGATATGAGTGACTTGGATGTCTGCTGAAATATTTGACAGTTCAAGGTCACTTAATTCCTTTTCTTGATCTGAAATCCATGTGGCATGCATCTCAAAATCTTGATTAAAATTCTGCCACCTGTCCTTTAACCGTTCCATTTTGGTAATGCTTGAAAAAAAAAACCATAACATTTTAATGTATACAAATAAATACAATTTTAATAATGAAATACAATTTTAATAAACACCTAAATTCTAAGATTTAGACATTCGGCAATTTAATTTATTACAACTGTTAGTATCTGCTTAATTCCTTCTCTGGATCACTTAATGGGTCTGTGTCAATGGGCTTGTTTCGATGGGCTTGTGTTGATGGTATTAGTTTGCCATACGTTTGAGAAGCTTCCGAGATCTTTTTTTTAGTGCATTTTGGTGCATTTGACCCGCAGTTGACCATAGACTTGCATTGATATTCAAAACCCATTTGAAGCAAACTAAAATCTGTAAACACAAGCCTAAACTGTGTCATGTGTGGCAATCTTCATTAGCAATATCAACATTTGACAACAGGTTTTGTCAAAGATCTGGAAAACTGGACTAACCTAAGACATGCATGGAGGTGTGTCCATGACAGCCTGAATTCTCAAGAGGTTAAATGATGTTGGCCATCTTTCAATCAGAAACTGGCCAGCGATGAGCAAAGTTAGAGTACAGCACTTGTCCATAAAGAAGGTGAGTATTGCTAACATTTTTTAAACAACTCTGGATAAGCAATGAAGGGGATTATATAAAAAGCTGGAATGGGACCTTTTTTAATATGTATAGAAAAAAATGCAGGTAAGGACAGGACCCTCAATCACAGCATATAATATATGAGAAACAAGAAAGGTTGCCCCTAAAAAGCTTTGTCCACTTACTTCTCAGATAGGTACTTTTTAACCTGCTTTGCATTCTCATTAACAGTCTTAGTTTTCTCCAGTAGGTGGCGCTTGCTCTTTTCTCCAAGCTTTATGTCACTTGACTTCTTCACCAGGTTCTCAGCTTGAACTGACAGATCCTCACTCTGTTTGCAAATTTCCTGTTAATGAAGATACAATCTAGCCTTAAGGCCACCCACAAACACTACACAGTATTTTGAGTAGAGATTTTGAGGAACAATTCATACAGATAGTTCAAATCAAAGATTTCCTGAAGACAAATGTGGCACCTGCTTGATCTACAATAATTGAACTTTCTATCTCCATCTTAACCTGATGGAATCAGCACACACATTTTTTTCATATTTCCTGTACCTGCAAACAAGATGTGGCACTGTTACATGCGTTTTTTACAAATAAGATTGTGATTGTATATGGGAAGAACTTACACAGCAAGCACTGTCTGATGGCTAACCCAACTCACACTGGGCTATTAGTGCATTGACATTTTAGGAAATAGTAAGGGGTGCTCATTGTTGTTCCTACAACTTTTTTTTGTATATAGAAGTTATAGACAGATGTAATCATCACCACCCTTTTTTTTCGGTGACAATTTAGGTTTATTTCAACATTTTACTAATGGTATATCAATAAATAATCCCATGATCTAGCAAACAATCAGTGCTGCCAAAGAAAAGGTATGTTTGAAGGACTTGATGTCTATGAGATGCTCATGAGAATTAAGTTATGAGAAGTCATTTATTGTTGTGTGCAGCAAAGACATATAATTTCATTCATATATATTACTGTACATACAACTGCATACACACAAATATAATCTTTATTGCTTTACCTTTGTTTGTTGAAGTTCTAGTGATAGATTGTCCACTGTACCAAAGTTCAAGGGTCGTTCAAGTGTAGGTCCCATTTGCTTTAAATGGTGGGCAATGGACTCTTTTCCAGTTTCTATTTTCTCCCAATTATTTATTGTGTCCTTCAAAGAAAAACATAAATAAACCAAATCCTGTAAACATATGTCACCCAACAAGATAGTGGTAGTTATAGAGGCTAACCTCAGAGCTTTCATCTGCATCAGACTCCTTTTTGAATATGTGCTTTGAAATGGCATTTTATATATTACATAAAATATTTAAAATATTTAATGGAACAGGGGGGGCTGGGAACCCTTGGCCTGGGGGGCAACTACTGGGGGGAATCATGCTTCTGTTGCTTTTCTGGCAAAGAATCCTGCTAAGCTTTTGCAACACTTTTTTTTGGTGAAGCATTTTGTTGCGCTTATTCAGCTGCGACAAAACATTAGGTGCGAACCAGGCCTTAGGTCAGACAGAGCATAACAAAAGCATGTGCAGCTCAGCTCAGCACAACTGAATAACCCCATAAAACATGAGTTTTAAAAGGAGGAGTAACCCTTTTACTTACTGGCTGAAAAGTTTAAATGATTTAAACATAATTTTTTCTGCAGTTTATTTAGTATGTATTATAATCTGCAGTATATCTTAATGACTGATGCAGTGTTGCCTCCCATTTACAGATATATACCTGCATCATTTTAAGACTTTGGGGGTCCAGGATAAGATTACCTGAGTGGATCCCCATCTTTCCATTCCTCTTACACACAAAAAAAATCCTATATATAATATCAAGTATAAAGACAGAGCGGCAGCTACTGAGTTTCTGTCTCTCCTCTGCCATGTGCTAGCACTGGTTTATATCCTACTTTGGTGCTGCCTGCATTGGTCAAGTAGCACCTGATGTACTGAACATGCAACAGATGCAGCAGTGGGGTGAGGAAGTGACATCACCAACACCCTGAAAGTAGGCAAGTACATGCAGTATGGAAGTACAAAACAATTCTATATATCATATCAAGTATAAAGACAGAGAGGCAGCTACTGAGTTTCTCTCTCTCCTCTGCCATGTGCTAGCACTGGTTCATATGCTACTTTGGTGCTGCATTGGTCAAGAAGCACCCAATGTACTAACATGCAACAGATGCAGCAGTGGGGTGAAGAAGTGACATCACCAACACCCTGAAAGGAGGCAAGTACATGCAGTATGGAAGTACATGAGTCCAAGAGATCTAAGGCCCAGTGACTGGGGGGGTCTGTTACATATTGCTAAACACTGGGCTGCCAAAATATTAAATACATGTTTTTTCTGGCCTCCCAATTCTGGCACAAAGATAAGACATCCTTGCTATTTAGAACTATTAGGAAGATCACTCTATGTTGGCTGAAAACATAGCCAAGCAAATGATCTTAATACAAGATGGCTGACTTTGTTAAAGCCCACCCTACGAGAATGAAGATAAGTGATCCAGCACTTCAGTGTGGGCCTGCAGCCAACCAGTCATATTGCCACCCCTCACAGTGCTGCAGTCTTCTGAAGCCCGAGAGGACCCTGACACTGGACACCCAAAGAGAACTGTCCATATTATCCGGGGCAGCAACGGGGGCACCTGATAAACTACCCTTCCACTCTGCAGTCCAGAAGACTCGGGATCTAGTGCATAACGTGATGATGGACTTAAGTAAAGAAACAGGCATTTAGATTTAGATACTTAGATTTGATTTTTTTAATTGCTGCATTAATTAGCTAGATGGGGGTGGAGTTATTTTTGTGGGGGAATGTCTGGCCAGGGTACAGCTTTAACAAACACTCCGGCTTGCTTACCTTTAGGTCTTCTTCCTGTTGAACCAATGTTGTCTCCACATTTTCCATTTCAGCTTCCATCTTCATAAATTCATCATGGACATCTCTGGGCAATCCCTTCTCAATTTGTATCTGTTTGGCACGAGTAATCTGGAGCTGAACGTCCTGTTTCTTTGAACGTATTTTCTTTACATTTTGCTGCAAGAGTGTATGGTACATTATAACATGATAAGAAAGCAAAGGCTAATTAGCTAGTATTCTTACAGGTACTACAATTTACAGTGTGATAACAAGTCAGTGTTGTACCAGCATCAGTGATACCCAGACTAGGACCACCAAATATACTTTGCTGGACAGACATTGACACTGAGTGACTGACATACCTGAGAGAATTTTAATAAAAATAGGTTCAAGCCACGTACACACACTCTAAGAACAAAATTCATGCAGATGGCCATCCAAAACCTATGAGAGTTTGGCTGAAGTGGAATGATGTGTTACAATGTCAGGTTGGCCTTCATTTTAACATGGCTTGGGGAATCCAGATTACAACAATGAGACTACAAACTAAATTTAATTTTCTGACTGATGTCAAATTGTACAAATATCATTAAAGGTTATTTAGCAGATAATGTTCCACAATTAACTGTTGCAAACATTTACATGAGATGTTCATTTGAAATATAAAATGTTAATACCTCATAACGAATAAGTAGCTCCTGAGCCTCCTCAAGGCTTTCTGTGTTGAGGATCTTCTCTGCTTCTGATTGGACATCTTTTGAGCTTGTCACTAATTCGCTGAGCACATTCTTTACTGCCTCTTTGCACTCTACACAATCCCCAACTGTGTTTAAAATCTTCTCAGTCTATTGGGAAACAGAAAAAATATGACAGTTTCTCTACGGAGCCTATTTATCAGTTTTCACGGAGTCATATAACTTTCAACCAATTGAATCTCATGTGAAAATGGGTAAATCTTGCATTAAAGCATACATATACCACTATATTTTATTTTATTAATGCAATTGAATGTTATGATAAACATATATATATACATATATA